>NC_088295.1:62426423-62673161 GCF_032854445.1 Liolophura sinensis | reverse complement strand
AACTTAAGCACCTTCCTCTGGGAGTCCTGGTATTTATTATACAGCTCCTGGTAAGCCTGTGTCCCAGGGCCCTGTCCAAATACACAAATTAATCTTACTAACACAGTATGAATCCCACATAACTGTTACTTTTGATATACAACTAATCAGGTAACTCATAAACATGAAGGGCCCTAAGTGGCCAAGGTGGTTAGCACGGCAGCAAAGTGACCCAGGAGCCTCTCACCAATACAGTCACTGTCATATAACTGAAATATTCTTGACCAATCACCAATCAAATACATGAGTAAGATAAACATGCACAACTTTGCAACAGCTGCGAAATCCTACTAAAAGTCAACCAAGCAAGGTTTCGTGTCATCTTACACTAACTTCACATGTTAAGCGAAAGGCACATGTTAGTACCGTGCATATATCAGAAATGTGCCCACCCAACAGACAGATAATTTTAGAGCTGCATGTCAAAAGATAAAAAACATTGCAGACTGATCAGCCATATTCAATGATTTACAATGTCACAACCTACTGATGACACCTTTAAAAAGTTCATTACTTCACTCATTTATCTGCACCTGAATATATACATGCCTATGATGTTTTTAGGGTATTGTCAATGAAGATTTCAGTTAAACTTAACATGCATCAAGAAAAACTTTTCAAGACAAAAAACTGCTGAGCGCTCGTTGCAGATAGTAGTATTGATAACTTCTTGATAATGTAGCTCTTCAAAATGTGAGGAAAAGTCTTCCACAGCACAGAGCCCAGATTAACAAAGGACTATTTATGAGGGTACAGACTTCATGATTATTGGCTAACAACACAGGCGAAAGATCCTTGGCTTAAGTGTCTATAAACTTCTTATCACTCAAATTTTCACAAGCCTACAGAACTCACAAATAGGCCAACAGTAAGGATTCTGTATCCCTTTGGGAGAGTTTCAAAAGTTTATACAGAACACTTTAGTCTGCACCCATACCTCTGAGGAGGAAACTTTAGCTGTAAGCACTTTCTCCATATGCTGAAGCTGGTCATTAAGCTGTGCATTTCTCAGCTGGAGATCTGTCATGGACACGTCCTTCTCCATCGTTAGTTTCCTCTGCAGGCGCATCACCTGATACAACAATAAGATAACGATGAGGAGGCTGGGAAGACAGCAATATACATAAACATGTAGCTTGTTCACAGCAAGCTTGATAAGAGCAGCTCCAGATGTACACATCCCTATAACTGCCAAGTTGGATTTTCATACACTTAAAAAGACAACTCATGGGAGCTGTGCTTAATATTTTATTACACAAATTGGAAATTGCAGTAAACCTTATCTATTGGTCCCAGCAAAGAATGTGATATTGTTTCATTTTGTCAAAATACCTTTGTTAAATTTTCCATGTTTTTGGTACACACCAGGCAAACAATTCAGGATCTCCATTAAGTGGTTTTATGTGTATACCTTGAGGTGGGTTTCATACATGTAAATGTATACACTCTGTTCAATGCACAATGAACTCTGCTATGTTACCTCTTCCTCCAGCAGGTAGTTTTTCTGCCTCAAGTCTTCCAGCTCATGTTCAGGTTTACCCAGCACACTGCGCAGAGGTGCCGTGGTCACGGGGCGTATGGGAGCCTTAGTGTCGATGCCCTCACGTTGCGCCCTGCAGACAAGTAAACACACCCATGTCGATATTAACAGCAGATCTGTAAAAGCTCATCATTATTTGTAAAACCGTTTCATATTTCTTTAAAATAAAAAAATCGATTGACAGTCACAATTTTTTGCTGGTTTATTGTTGTTGGTTTTCTTCTTTTTTCTATAACTGTTTGATAATTCAATCACTTTTACTCTGTCCTTGTAGACTACTAGACGCAACAACAACATACATATACACGTATTTACAGAGATGCCTCACTGTAACATCATGCCAAAGACACCAGACATGACTCCCCACACCCACCCAGTCACAGTATGGTTCATGTAACACCCAGATGGATTGTACTTCACCTATATTCCTAAGTCTCTCGTATAAATATGTGACTGCCATGAGGTTGTTTGACCCTTCTTACTCATATACAACATCTAGTCCCCTAACTTTAGCCACATGTTATTTTAGTTCTACATACATATGTAACCTGCATTTAAACTTTCACAGTACCAAAGGAAACATCAGTCAGAGATTTCAGGACTTACATATCTGTGAGCATCTTATATATACATATACACAAGACACATGTACATGACAGAAAGCAAACCAATCAACTACACCATGATACATACAGGTACAGTATACATGTACAAGTGATCAGATCAGCTCGCTTAATATCAATAAATAATGAGCGAAAGCAGATTTCAGGTTAACATGTGTCATTATTTAATCATTGGATCATCCTGGTGCGTCTACTTCTTGTACAATGAATGGTGGTAAATGGTAGCACCTTCGATCATTCATTTATCTGCCATATCAATTCTCCATAAAAACACTGATTAAATGAAGTAAGAGGTAAACTACCTGTTTTCACTATGCAGCGTACTGCAGTCTTACAACTGTCCTGCACCCAGGCACATGCAGAGCCTACCTGTGTACAGCTGAATTAAAACACATACAGCCAGGCTGTCTACAGAGGGACTGATCAAGCTTGGACAAGTATAGCTTACTGGGTACCTGTGAGTGCACACAGACCAGTCCTGACCTCTGACCTCTTGCTATTATACATGTATAGATCTCCTGACAGGCCCACACATGTTGGCACTCTCTGTATACAGTGTATGGGCTAACTCTTGCCTGGGTTTCACACCTTGTTCTTCACACCTCAAATTATCACACCCACCCACGCAAATGTGCAATGATGTGCAATGAAGTGCAACATTACATGCACATTAAAGGAAAATACAGCATCTGGGTTAATATACACTGTAGTACTCGAAAGACAGCTTGTGCCTGCACTTTTTAAAGAGGCTAGCTAAGAATAATTCTGACTTTTTTGAAGCTTGAATAAAACATTAACAAGTTTCATGAACACCACAAGCTCACGCCAGAGGGTGGCATGTCTCATATACAATAAAATTATATTTGAGCAGGAATTATAGCAACCGACAACCCACAATTACAATCTATATATTAATCGAATTCTCAAACCATTTTGATTGAAAATTATTAAACAGTGTCTATGGAAACAACTTTAATTTTTTGTAACTTTTTCTTTGGAAAACTACAATGCTCCAAAGATGAAATAAAAATAAAATAAACAAACACTCTGCCCCTCTTGGGGTTGGCATGTAATGAATTTATAATTGGATCTGTTTGTCAGAGTCAACATTGTTTTAGAGTTTCTGTTTAACCTAAGTTAATCATCATTAGGAAAGGCCAACTTTTCTACAAAAAAATGTGTGAGATAGTACAAGTTTTCCTGGACATCATCCAATGTTGAATAACTGACCGATCAATCAATCAATCAATCAATCAATCAAACAATGAAGTGTATCAAACAGACCAACACACTGAATTGCCTCACCTGTCCAGTGCATTTTTCATCAATTCATTTCCCCTCAGAAGTCTCTCTATCTCAGAATCTTTCTCTCTCAGTTTAGATTTCATCTTGTCTACTGTCTTCTGCCACTTCTTGCTCTCTTCCCATCGGGCCAGTTCATCCGCCTGTACCACACACAAAAAATAACTCATTATTTACAGGTATTTGTCAACAGCACATCACCAAGTAACAGTAACAGAAGTAGCAAATCGTATGTCATTTGTGAACAGCACTAAAACGAGATGTCAGCAAAAGGTTTATGATGTGTTTTGAACATACTATGAAGACACATATTAGATAGGAAAAGAAAAATATCATGTCTAATTTTAAAAATGTGTCTTCTGACTAGAACCAAACTAAATTGTTGATTTAAACGGAGAATTTCAGTCAAAAATAAAAACAAAGGCACATTTCTTAATCCTCTTTATAGATTTTGTTTGTTTGCATCAGAAAGCAGATCCTCTTTATACACCAAAGATGATGACAATTAACAATATCACAGCCTAAAATCAAGATAATTTCATCACTCCCTTTTTTGACACGTAAAACTAAGACACCATTCTGAATAGCCTCACCTTTTTATCTCTGGGTTCCTCAAAAGGTTTTTCTGGTTGCTGTGACTTACGCTTCAGTTCATCTTCCAAGAGTTTAACTCGTCTTCTCAATTCATCCACCTCCCTCTGTTTGGCTTCATTCTCAGATTTCTGAAGAATTAGAGGAAAAAAGTAAACTCTTTAAACAATACAGCAAAACTGACGTATTACTGAGTTTTTTTGCACAGTTTTAAACATGAAGATTCAACAAAAGATGTAGTAACTAAAGATGAAATGGAATTTTCTGTGTGTTACTCTGCTGATGCAACAAACATACATGTGGAAAGGTGTTTGTGTGGTGATGGTGGAGTTGGGGGAGTGGGGGGGGGGGGGTATTTTATTCGCCCTTGATCAATGAAGTCACATCTCAAATCTAGTTCACATGGAGCTTATGAGCCACAGCCTCAAAACAGTAAGTCTGCCAACTGCAGAGACCGGCCTTACTGCTGGAGATGTTGGTCTTCTTGTTCTTGATTGGGTGAGTGCATTCTTCAAACGCTCATTGTTTATTTGTTTATTTATTTGCTTGGTGTTTTATGCCATACTGAAGAATATTTCACTTATACTACGCGACCACATTATGGTGGAAAGAAACCGGACAGAGCACGGGGGAAACCTGAAATACTCATTCGTCACAGCTTTGGCACCTTGGCAATTATTTCTTGTTCACATACAATGTGGAATTAAACCTATAGTTGTGGTTTACCTGTGACCTCATGGTGTGCATCCTCTCTATTTTCTTCTCCAGTTCTTCTACATCCTGTTCTAGACGGTGTTTGTCAGACTTTAATCTTGAAATAGCACTCTCCTTACGGGCTGTGAACACAAAAAGTATTACAAGTCAGAGACTGGCAACACTGCTGTAACCAAAGAACTGCTAAACTTTTTTATGTTCATTTATTTACCTGAGTGGTGTTTAATGCTGGGCTCAAAAATTTTCACTTTAACAATGCCAGTCAGGTTTACTGGTGAATGTCACCATCAAATTTTAATGATCAAAAGCTGCAGATCGTCATCAGAGCTTGCACAATAGTAGCCCACAGGTAAGATAAAGGTGAACAGTACCTAAGTGTTCCATTACAACTGGTTAACTCAAGTTTCCTCCAAGTCTAAACCTGTCCGACGTTTTACACTGTTTTTGTGTTAAAAACCAATCAAAAAATATTTGTTTTCAGTTATGCAGTTTTGCTCTTCATCAAACACATATTCATGTATATGTACTTGCAAAGAGAAGCAATGGCAGACCTCTTAATGTTGTATATTAAATTTACTGACAAAACTATTCACTCAATAGACCTTGACCTTTTTCATATTTCATGTTTTTGTCATCATCATGATCTCGCGTTCATTGTGTTACAATTCACACCTGATGACTCTATACTATTTGCTCCATGACCTTGGGCCAACATTATGATGCAACAAGTTCGAAGTGCATGTGTGCATACCATTTGCATACATTAATCTGTCATATCCCAGTCTACACCAAATATGAAGAAGACCTATTCAATCACTCATTAAATCTGTCACTTACACATTTCATCTCTAAGCTCCTCCATCTCATTGTGAAGTGTGCTCTCAGAGTCTTTCTTCTTCCGTATCTCTTTCTTCAGCCGCTGATTCTGATTCTGAATTTCTTCTACCTGAGTCTGGAAACGAAAAGAAAAAGGCAATAAAATTTACACATGATAAACATGTTGGACAAAACATGGTTTTATTCAGTTCCCGTTTGATGTTAAAATAAACATGAAGTATATATCAGGTAAAAGACCATTAAACAATGTCCTGAAAAACAGGTTGATTTGTTTTTTTTTTTAAACAATTCTTTAACACAGCGAAATTCATTTGAAACATCAGAATTTATGGCAACAGGCTGTTAAAAAAAACACAAGAACTGAGATACATACATGTATGTAAGGCCATTTCATAAAACAAACCGCTGGACTCAAGCAGCATGATATAATTTTCATTTACTGTACTAAATAGTTATGGTCAATCTACAAGCTTCATTTACTGTACTAAATAGTTATGGTCAATCTACAAGCTTCATTTACCGTACTAAATAGTTATGGTCAATCTACAAGCTTCATTTACCGTACTAAATAGTTATGGTCAATCTACAAGCTTCATTTACCGTACTAAATAGTTATGGTCAATCTACAAGCCTCATTTACCGTACTAAATAGTTATGGTCAATCTACAAGCTTCATTTACCGTACTAAATAGTTATGGTCAATCTACAAGCCTCATTTACCGTACTAAATAGTTATGGTCAATCTACAAGCTTCATTTACCGTACTAAATCGTTATGGTCAATCTACAAGCTTCATTTACCGTACTAAATAGTTATGGTCAATCTACAAGCTTAGGTACATGTGGATGTCTCTTATTTTTTCGAGATTATTCTCCTTTACTGACAGCTCAAAACATCCGTTAAATTTCTGGAAAGTCTGTTAAAAGCTATTAAAGGGTCTGACTTTCTTTAAAGTCCTGTGGTGATTTCACAAAGCTGTTTTTGACTCGTCGAAGTTGAAAACCTCTTCAGAACGCTAAGTTTTACGTATTAGGAGTTGAAATTCAGATGCATTTGTCCTAAGGAAACACTGATGACATGGACAAAATTTTGATTTCTAAAGCCAAAAAAAACACTTTAAGATCGCATTTTAAATTTTGACCGAAGTCGGAAATGGCTTTGTGGAATCGGCCCCAGATTCTATCTTTATTCAGTGACAACTTGGAAAATAATTCAAGCAATGCAACAAAAAAAGCACATGCATATCTTCAGGTGGTCTTCATAACACTTTAAAGCAAAGTATTAGCATCCTTCACTGAAACTTCAACAAAAGCTGACTGCTTCATATGCCTCACATAAACTTTCCAGTTTATAGGTTGATCAACAAAACAGTGGTCAGACACAGCTGCAAGACAGGCAAAGCATTGACCTGCATACTGAATTGGCCGAGCCAGCTTCTCACCTGTAGTTCTTTGGTGTGTTTCTCCAGTAACACCTGGACATTAGACTCCACCTGGTGACCTTCTGACCGCGCCTTGACCGTTTCCTGGGCCTGGGTGACCATGTCTGCTCTCAGCTCTGTCAGAGCCTTACTCAGGGCCTGCCAAGTGGACACAGACATGCGTGAAGCGGTAATAAGAACAGGGCATAACTAAATGAAGTTAAAACACTGTACAAGTTGTTACTTATTACATGCAGCCTAAACCACCTAAAATTTCGCCCACAAAAGTGCATATTTAGAGACAAATAAACACCACCAAATATTACTTTGGGCGTTGAAACTTACAATTTTCCAGTAGAATGTCATTTCATGATTCAAAACAAACCTCAAAAAACACCTTTCTAAAATCAATAAAACTCTCAGAATCAGAGAAAATGGGCAAGTTAGTCATGGACAAAATTTACGGTCATTCAGGGTTTCATTTGATTATCTAAACTGTGCCAGAAATTTAATTGGGACCAGTACATGCAGCTCTATTGGAAAACTCCTGTTATCCTTCATACACCAAATAATAGGTTTTCTTCCATGCCAAACTAGCAAAAAGTTCCCATTTCAGTTATGGATTACCAGAGGAAAGAGCAAACAAACTATTTAGTCATGTAAATAACACATACAAAGAGATCTACATTAACCTTAATAACAAATAGAAGACAAATGATTTACTGTCTCCTATCAGACCACAATCTCACCAGCAGAAAATCTACCAGACTCATCCTATGGATGATGTTGCTTCTCCTAGATGAGTCAACAGAGCTTTAGTCCTGTCACCAGAGAAACCACCAACCAGCTGATCCAGCCTTACCTGATGTTGCTTCTCCTTGAGAGCCAGCTGGTTTTTCAGTCTCTCCACCAGGTTCTTCATGGTGACCGTAGGAGCCCTGGTATTAGCTTCCTTGAGAGCCGCTATCTCATCATTGAGGATCTGTATCTCCTTCCTCTGAGCCGCCATTTCCCGTTTGTACTCCTCTATCTCATCCTCCAGCTTACCACAGGTCACCTTGTACTCCTCAGTTTGCCTGGAGATAGATGTATAATAAAAGTCATCACAGCCCTCAATGATTCATTTGATTTACTTATTTCACTGAAACTGAAACTGTATTAGATTAACTGTATTAGACTAACTTCAAGCTAAGTATTAACTTGTGGTATCATTCTTCAACTTAGATTTGAACTTAAAGGATACATGAAACGCTTTGGGTTCATTTCTTAATGTGCACACAGTCATGTGAAATAACACATAACAGTACAAACAAATTTTTCAACTTTCACTTTGAAGGGTAAAAATGGCTTCAAAATACCAACGGTCTCTCAGGAAATTAAGTAGCTTGCAGCGATGACGTCAACAATGCTCCCTGTTTAAAAAGAACTCTGGTGAGGACAGACTTAACAGTTCTGGGCAAATGGGGTGTGGTGAACAGACCTAATGGGGGCGAGAGTAGGGACACAGAGAGGGCGCTACACTGGCCCAAAGAAATCATACAGTATCTGTGTACATGTCAACCTGCCCACACTCTAGTGTCAAAATTCCAGGACATAATTTTCTTCATTTGGCATAGAAACCCTACCTTTGTTCAAGACTCTAATTTCCAATTATGTCTTGAAGAACTAGGACAACTTTTAGTATTTAATTAAATCACAATTTTAGCTTAGTAAATTATTCTGAAAGTTAGACTGAGCTTGACTTAAGACTAAGACAGCACTGTGATCCTGGGGACAGGTTTTTATATCATATTAAAATAAATTTCACTTGTATGATGGCGGTCAAATTTATGGGCAGAGGAAATGGGGCAAATCCCACAGGAATTCAATACACCTGGTCGCGTACCTAACAAGGCATCTAACGTAGAGCTTCAGCCCTAGTCAGAAAGACTTTGCGCAATGGAGCATGTCTTCAAAAAGCTGTATCGATAGCATGAAACTTAAGAAGAAAATCTTGACTACATAGGGACATAGATATACAGTAAATCACTTATAATTTCATAAACTGCTTTAAATACACATGTAGATAAAGCTTTGTGTTTAAGTTAAAAAGTCTGGTGAAAACATAACATTTTACCTTCTCAACTATATTACATTATGGGGCACATTACTGCCCACATCAGTTGACGCCAAAACAAACATTCCACTTCAGAGGCATTACATCTACTTTCAAACCATGACTACACAATCTCTCAACTACAGATCTTAATATGGTGACTTACTTCTCTTTTTCCTTGATAAGCTCCCGGCTGACGTCTTGTATTTTGACCTTTAGGTTAACGATGTCTGTTTCCTTGTGGCGTAATCTCTCTGCCATGACAGCCATGTTGTTATCCTGTTCTGCTACCATGTCTTCCAGCTCATTCAAACGTCGCAACTACAGCAACATATAATTAAACAATGTTTAATACAATTTGACATCTCAGCATGTTCATGGATGTTAGTAATACTGGGTCTGATTGTTTAAAAAAAGTTTAAATCCAGCCCTAACAATAGTTTCATCCATAATATACCTGAGTGCAGTTTTACTTAGACTTGAAGCAGACAGTTGATTTAACTCTTGACCTCATCTTCACCTGGATACCTAGCGTTAATTCTCAGCCTAACATGACGGTCACACAATCTCTCCAAATAAAATCTCTCTGTCTTGATTATTCAGTTTGCTGACAAAAATGGGACTTTTCAGACTTATCTGATTTATTCATCTCCTCAGTCCTCTTAGCTCACTGAAAAAAGACGCTTATCACTGGAGGTAAAACCATATTGGGCATTTATACCTTTCATCTTTATTTGTCTTTTTTTTGCTTTTCTTATTTTTTAAAATCTGAAATAAAGAAATATTATTATTATTATGATTACTATCACTATTATTTCCTATGAGGATTAGGCTAGTTGTGCCTGCTTATATAATTTTTAACCTGTCTTGCACTCTACGGGTACATGTGCCTCTAAGTCACACAGCCAACCACCATACCTGTTTGTTGCTAGGTAAATCAGCAGTAGGCCTATGTAACATCTCTTTCGCTGCCTCCTTGAAGCGATTGAATGCCGCGTCAGTACTCATGTGGATCTTCTGTTGCATGACCTTGAGCTCAGTCTCGTGTTTACGATTCATCTCCTGCATGTCATCCCGTGCCTGCTTCAACAAATCCTGGTACTTCTGGATTGTCTCCTCTTTGGTAGCTATTCTGGCCTAGTTGTGGAGGTTGGAAAACAACACATAACAAGACATAATATCAAGTTAATCATCACCAGATACACAAAAAAAGAAAAAGAAAAAAAAAACACACAAAGAAGAAAAATGATGTTAATTACATGCAAACTGTTTATTTTGCAATGCTCTGCTGCTGAATGCTGAACTAAGACAAATATTCTCTGCTTCCTGCTGCTCAGGAAACCAGGCAGTATGCAGAGGAGGCCATAGCACCTCAGCATGTACTTGATAAATCTTCTGAACGAATTCAAATGCAAAACATATGTGGCTCAATTAGGCAAAGTGCTATTCTAGCCATAGCCAATCAGCCCCTGCCCAATGACACCCCAGACAGGAACCCAGTACTTGAAAATACAGCTGAATACAGTACTTGAAAAAATCTTTACTACAATGTTAAAAACCAATAGAATAAAGCAAAAAATATACATCAAAGAATCTTGACCTTCGTACATAGAGAACTTAGATAAATGCAGATCAGCCAACTCACCTGTAGACTGGCTATGGTTGACTGAGCCACCTTAAAGGCCTGCTGACTCTCATACTCCTCCTGTTTACTACTGCCCAGTGGGGTACTGTACTCTGCCCGCTGAGTAGCCTTCTGTATGAAGTCATCCCGGTCAGCCGTAGCTGGCATCCTCAGCCTCATCTCTGACACCAGCTTGTCCCTGGCCAGGAGTGTGCGCTCAGCTTCCTTCAGGGCAGCCTCCAATTCCTGCACCCTCTGATAAAATAAAGTGGGCATAAAGTCACAAATGTGATGTATTCATAAACTGTTTGTGGAGAAAAAGGAATGTGTGTAATTGTGTTGGTGTACGTAGTAATACACAACTTCCAACATATTCTGTTCACGTTTTACAGCAATGCGTCCTGATCCTACCTTAATTCCATAAATTACATGTAATTAGCGATATCGATTTCTTAACATCGTAGAGGGAGCAGTCTTTTCCATTGAAACCAACAATAAACACTATTTATAGATATCATGATATCGAAAAATACTTATCAATATCACCAATTCATTTATCAGTATAAATAAATGATTTATCGACACTGATATCAACAAATATTTATTGATATCAATAAGCATTTATCAATATATATTTATTAGTTGCGATAATTTCCCAGTTAAATGTTAATCTGGCCTCCTCCCATGAATTATGAGTTTGGAGTTTTAACCTTTTTGTTGGCTGCGTTTTCTGCCTTGGTGTCCAGGATCAGCTTGACATTACTCTTTATGGTTGTGATAGCCATCTCTAGCTGGTTAGCAACTGGCAGAGAGGAGTCTGGGATAGATCCTACAGCCTCTTCAAACTGAAAGGACAAAAATATAAGTCCATGAAAATGATACAATCATCATCTATCACTGGTTACTCATTGATCTTAATATTCAGCTGTAATGCATGTGAGAGCCTGAACTGTATGTAGAGAAAGTAGTGCTTCGTATTCAGAGATACTACAAGCTTAAAACATTGTTCTAATGTGAGTATCATTTCACCGTTATTACACTACATGTATGTCATCTAAATATTAGAAAAGATTCAGATGTGCCAAAGGGTACATGGCAATGCCAAAAACGTGAAAATGTCCTCTGGATTAAATTTATACACACAGTTAAATAACTGACATCTGACTTGAAATTCCACAAGCTGGTTTTGCTTCATGCAGGTGTAAACATTCACTGAATTATGATGTATCTTAAAACTTTTTGTTTAAAATACATAGCATGCATTGTCATTAAAATACATAGCCTTCTTAACAGTTGTCAACATACGTACTGTAATTCATTATAAACCTTTCTGTACGTTTGCAAGGTGTTTGTCTAAGCACATTCTGAGCATTCTGACATTATTTTGTGTGGACTGATAAAATTACACCTTTTTAAAGTCAAGAAATTAACCAACTCAACCAATTTAGTTTTATCTCCAGTCAACTTAAACGCCTACATAAATCGCACACAAAACAGCTCCGTTGAAATGCAAAAAGGTTGAGGAATTAAGGTAACATAAACATCAAAATACACAGCCTAAACAGTTATCAAGATACACAGCCTAAACAGTCATCAAAACAGGGCTGAATGTCTCGTGTCTGGTTACATGAAGTACCTGTGATGCTGCCCCTGCAATCTCGGCTGTGTGTCTCTCCATGTTAGCCACAGCCCTCTCCAATTCTACCTCTCTCTGTTCCCACCTCAGCTGCTTGTCATCCTGCATCTACATGCACAACACACCAACAATATCATGATAACTTCCACTTTTTATCAACTTTTAGAGAAGTTTTAAGAAAATGGACAGAAGTGCAATGCACGAAGAGTGTAATGTAAGAAACTCAAGCCACTCACACCACACATGATGCAGGGAATCACAATACAATAATAATTATGTCGCAGAATAATTAAAGGAAAACATGATCAAGAATAACATGTACAGTAACAAAAAGCACGATCACAAATGGAATTCAAGAAATGGTAAAACTAAACTTTGATGGATCACATAATGCTAAAAGGATGCATTAAAAAGAATTCAAAGTCAAGGATTTGTTTTTTTCTTTTACATCTTAGATTCTTTCTTCCAAAGTTATTTTGACGTGAATACTGTAGGCTGCCCTATTTCTTCTAATTTTTGGGGACACCTGGTCTGCTCATTTTAGCCAATATATACGTAATTGTAGGAGGAATATTAAGTTTCTCTTTTCTCACATGGTTGGACCCTCTAATGAACAACATATTCATATCTTTACTTTTCCAAAAGGCTGGTAAAGAAATGTAATTTCTTACTTTCAACACTACTCATATTAGTCCCCGATATTAGAAGAATTAGGGTGCTTAATTTCCAGACTGACTGCTGGAGGCTTAGGAAAACTGTAGTTTACCCTTGAAGAAATCTGAGAAGCTTCTTTGTACTTTATACAGTATAGCATTTCATGTATCCTTTCATTTCTTTATGTGTGATTCAACTTGCAGTTGCCAACCCACGGGAAAGAAAGAGAAATCAAATTATTTGTCATCAATCATTTTACAAGACAGTTAAGTTGAATGACCCCAGAGTGACTTAACTGTCACCTTAGTCCAATTGTGTCCCCCCGTGTAGGACTTACCTTGGTCAGTTTCACATTCTCAGCCTCCAGCTCCTGTATTGTGGCCTCGTGAGTCCTCACCAGCCCTTCCTGGTACTTAATCTGGAGACAAAGTATTTATCTGTTTATTAATAATAAACACAACAATAGTGATACAATTTCTGGGTGCAGCAAAGAAACAAAACTTTCTAAATGATATTAACATGTCATGGGGCCTCTGTGGCCTAAGTGATTAGTGTCCCACAGCAGTGTAATGAGCCAGGAGCATCTCACAAATGTGGTCACTGTGAGTTCAAGTCCAGCACATGCTGGCTTCATCTTCGGCCATACATAGGAAGGTCTACCAGCAACCTGCAGATGGTCGTGCATTTCCCCTGGGCTATGCCTGGTTTCCATAATGTTGACCACCTTTGTATAAGTGAAATATTCTTGAGTATGGCGTAAAACACAAATCAAATAAATAAATTATTATGTCATAAAACATGATGTGCATTTTAATATTTTGCTTATTTGTTGATTTATTTTTTATTTTCAATGTTGGCTCACTTGTAAAACACAAAATAAAACTGGTGTTGCTCACACATCTAGCTAGACTGTGCACTCACCTGTTGTTGTAGTCTGTTGATCTGTCGCTTCTGTCGTAGCTCTTCCAGTCTCAGAATGTCCATCTTACTGTGCCACTCCATGACTTTCTGCGCACCCCGTCCATCCTTGAGGGTGGCGATGAGGTCCTGGAGACTGGTGTGCTGGAGCTCCAGGGCAGCTAGCTTATCTTCTGTGGCAAGTCTCTGTTCCTTAGCCTTATTGGGAAACAAAATAAACACAGATTGTTTACAGCGCCCAACAAGATGAATGCAGCATGTTTACAGCACCCAACAAAATCAACACAACCTGCTTACAGCTCCCAATAAGAAGAACATATCCTGTTTACAACTCCCAATAAAATGAACACAACCCGTTTACAGCACCCAAAATGAACACAACCTGTTTTAGACCTCCCACGAAATGTACACAGCCTGTTTACAGCTCCCAACAAAATGGAAACAGCCTCTAAACAGCTCCCAATAAAATGAACACATCCTGTTTACAGCTCCCAATAAAATGAACACATCCTGTTTACAGCTCCCAATAAAATGAACAAACCCTGTTCACAGCTCCCAATAAAATGGACACAGCCAGTTTACACATCCTAATAAAATGAACACATCCTGTTTACAGTCCCCCATAAAATGAACACAGCCTGTTTAGATTTATCAGCAAAATGATTGCAACCTGTTTACAGCTCCCAACAAAATAAACCCAACCTGTTTACAGCATCAAGTCTTTACCTTAAAACAAGACATCACTGATGTCCTAAATCTTCACCTCAGCCCATATTGAGTTAATTACAAATAAGTATATAAATACTGAATGGAGACCAATTTCATATTTTACACTTTGTCAGGATTGGACATTCCAGAGTTCACACACTTCAAAATGTCAAGACTTTTTAAAGAATTTTCCAACCCTAAAATTCATATTTTCCAGGCTGCTTGGAATAAATATTTTGTACATACAGTATACACACATACAGAAATGGAAAATGACTTTAATTAGTTGAACTCGGACTTTCACTTTACAAGGCAGAGTACTAAAGAATTTGAAAGATGCTGGAAAACACATTTCTCCAATAGAATGGCAGTATACTATGAACAGTAGCCCAGGTTGGTTATGTAGCCTCAATTTTATGGCTTTTCCAGGCTGAACTACAAAGACCCTTGCCTTACCAGCCTTCTCTATTTGAGACAATATGACATCAATAACCACTCACATTTTCCCTATCAGCTTGGTGCATTTAGACAAGGGTGTGTTATGCCGATAACCAAAACAGAGAGAAAGAGACATGCCTAAGGAAATCAGGACATTGACTACACACGCACACGTGTACTGAATTTCTCACCAGTTTTAGATCCTTCTCAGTGGTCAGCTTGTCCTGCTGTAGCTGTGCCATGGCTTTGGAGAACTTCTCTTGTCTGGATAAGGGCACCGCCCCCGCAAACTGACGGCGTAACTCCTAAAGTGAAGAGTTTGGAAAAAACACATGCAATCAGTACAGTGCTGAGATGTGAATCATAGTTTGACAATGTATCAGCTGTAACATAGAGCCAGTCTTTTCTTATTGTCTTCAGTGTCTGTGAATAAAATCAATACAATATATAAGAGAGTTACATGTACTTACTGCAACATAAACGATTAAATAACTCTTGCACAAAGGATTTCATTTGCCTTTGTGAAATGGTTATGTGATTATTCCTCCAACAGAGAGACTCAATTCCTTTCAACTACATCCCATGTTTCCTACTCCTACCTTTCTTTATCTATTTACAAACACCTCATTCAAGAACATTTCTTTTAAAGATGCAAGCTGGATTGCCCCAAGTAAACCACCAATGGTCCCCTTTTATTCATTATCTCTAGATCCCGATATTCTCCCACTTATTCTATTACCAATGCAAGTTTTGTGTATTGGATGAGTTATCCCCCTTTATAAATTTACCTCCACAAGGCACCGTTAGAGCATATCAAATCACTTTAAATATATTTAAAACATTATTTCCACATTATCTGATAGACTCTCCTTTGTTTTCATTGTGTAAATTTACTGAACTATTTGTTTCACACGAGCATAGGCCTTCGAGACCTATCAATGATTGGGATTATTATAAAGGCAACCTGTAATGTACATTTAACATACAGTCCGTTTAACTTAATTTACACTATGTTTATTTATTTATTTATTATATTATCTTTTGTTCTTGTTATCAACTCTCAACCTGTTGAGACTGAAGTCAATAAAATAAAAATAATAAGAAAAAAAACAGTGTACATTTTTAACGGAATTACCTGCAGACTCTGTTTGAGGTATTTCTGTTTGTTCTGAGACTCAACCCTGTTGTGGTAGATTGTCTGGTCTTTGTCATCCAGCCTCTGTTCAAGTCGCACCACCTGAGCTTCCAGCTTGCTGTTCTTCTTTCTTGATTCTTCCAGCTTCCTAACAGCAGTTCCCTCACTTATCTGCAGCTGGACAATGTGCCGATGCAGTTTGCCTAAGGAACAAAACAGAACAAAATCGTCACATTTACTTATGTTATTAAATGTCCACTAATTTATGCAATTTTGCATTTTACACTAGCATGCTGTGACATTTGTTATAGTACTAATGAAGGATTCAAAACATGTGAAAATGCATGCAGTATTCACTTTGAAAAGGCACAATATTTCAAATTCATTTTATTTACCTATTAAAACAGAACCATAAATGTCCAATAAATAAAAAATGCTTAGAAAACTTTTCAATCAGCTTTAATTTTCCCAACTATTAAATACTGTTTTTGACCTAAACATTCGTCAAAAAAAAAGCAGCAAATAAGTCATCCTACTTAAAAAAAACAAACTTCAAAAGACCTTTGCAAGATCAATGAAAATCTCACACAAGTGAATTTTTAGGTGTAGCACTTTTTTCAGTCAAATTTATGCAAACAATAATTATGAAAATCATGCTAAAAATTTGTTTGTGTCATTAAAAATACAAGCTTCACAAAACTGTACAAATTATTTCTCTACACTCCATAGTTCTCTCACAATATTTCAAAATACTGGTTGCATAGGTGGTTGAAAAGGAATTAGGCTATCAAGTAATACACTCCTCACAGATCATACTTTCTCAAACCTTCTTGCTTACCAATAATGGTCTTCTCATCACTTTGTACCTGGAAATCAAGCAGCTGCTGTCGGAGTGAGCGGACTTCCTTATCCCGGCTCACCTGTTGTGTCTCCAACATGCTCACCTGAGAGCTGGCCACCTCAGCGATTTCCTGTCAACCACACAAGTCAACAAGAGCTTCAGAACCTCAAGATACGCCCGTCATGTGTGGTGCTGAATTCAATTTTTTTCAAACTCTCAAGTGACACAGTTCTTCAAATACATTTTTTGATGACAAGAAAAACCTAAACTGATGCTGGTTTGCTCTGTAGTGCTGTGGGTGAAGGTCTGCCAGCAACCTGCTGATGGTCCTAGGCTTTATCCCACTATAATGCTGGTCAACACTGAATAGGTGAAATATTCTTCAGTACAACGCAAAACGCCAATCAAACAATTAATAAACAAATACATGACAAAATCACAAAAAAGTGAGAGATATAGCTCTATAAATCATTTTCAGCAGTCTTCTGCTTTGGTGGTATAGACAAAAAGTTGACAAGCAGTTCAGTTCTGAACAGTTCTCTAAATACGATGTTAAGGTGAAAAGGTTCACTGATAGACAGATGGATTGACCGAAAACGCCCTACGATAAGACAATCCACAACAAAAACATAGTTCACCCAATATGTGAAATCTTCACACAGCTAAATCTGATATCAGCTGTACATGCAGTCATGTATTGTTTATAACGTGACTAAACAAATTTCTGCTAACCTTGAGCTTAGAAATTTCCTGTTTCATTTTGGCTTGATCTTCCTCCAGGTTACTTATCTTCTTCCTGTCTGCATCACTGACAGCCTTCGTCACGCACGCTGACAAAAAAAAAAACAAAACAAAAACACACAGCAATTGTTAATTATTTCTCATACATATATGTTTACTTTTCTTCACAAAATTCAATCACATAACTATTCTCAGCCTTTCATGCAAGACGTCAACACTAACATACAAGTAGATCCACATAAGTAAGGCTATATCGTACTAAAAAACAATTAAATGTGACTTCACAAATCAGATGTTTTGAACAATAGTTATCAGCCAAACCAACCACAGAATATGTCATAATCATCTTGTACACATATACCTGTTATTACAAACTGCTATAGCTTAAACATGAGCGACCTCCTTAGAACTGGTTGTTCCAGTATTAGTACTTACTGGCCAGTTCATCACGCAAGTCCCTCTCCACTTTTTGAGCTTCCAAATTTATCTTTGTAACCTGCAACAGATTAAGGTTTACACTTGAAAGAAATTATCTCAAGTAGCAGAGTATCAGCAATACCTACCGTAATTCTTCCAAAATTTCGGACAGGATTTGAGGCTTTACCACAGGGGGCGTCCCTAAGAGCGCTGGCAGTGTGAAATGGGGGAACGGGTAATCCTTTTCAGGGCTCAACATCAAAGCCTCGCCTCCACATGTGGGAACTTGACACTTGAATCCGGCAGAAATGTGCACAGCTGGGGGCACCAGTTTTTAATGACAATCAAACACTTCCTGCAGACTTAACAGGTCACATAACTTGCAGTACTTTCATACAAGATCTCAGTACCACTGAGGCATGTATATGTGTGAATAAGCCACCGAAACCCAAAAATCAAAAATTGTATGTTGTTGGAATTGCACTGGAATAATTAACATTTTTCTCTTGTCTAATAATTGGTTCATCAACTGATAATAGGTCTCATTTGTTTTGGCTCACAAAAAGAGAAACAAAAAAATCATAATTTGAAAGATACCTGTTCTGTCTTTACTCACGATTGAATGAGAATGTCACCTAAAACACAGCTGGGTACACCTAGGGAGAGCTTTGTAAGAGGGTCACCAGGTGAAAGGAAGAAGGGAGGGAGTGTCTTTAGGCAATCATGAAAAAGTTGTCTTTTACCTTTCCGTAAATTGAACAAAACATAGTCTAACATGAACACTGCACTGCTTTGGCTTAAAATAAGCTCAGCCTTACAGGTTTGCTGTCATAAGAAAATCCATTTTCACCCAGTTTGTTTGCGTCAGAACATACATAGGGGCCTACATCTTCACACCTTACCAATATAGGCTATAATGATCTAACAATAGCCTTTATTGTGTGAAAATTTTCGTGAGAAGATTTAAATATAACCATCCGAGATGTATTGATATGCAAATCGCAACTTTGCCCAGTTCTGGGCTATAGCCTTTGAAGTTCTAACATTGTTTGTTAGATCCGTCAATCACATGTTGTTTTGGTAACTGATTTCAATTCTCACCGTGGTAATAGATTAAATGTGTTGTGAGCATGTGGGAATCAGTACTGAAATGTTTTTATGGAATCCATTTGATTCAATGCATTTTTATCTGGATATCTGCCAAGGTTAGAAACTTCATTTACAATTCCAGTACTAGATCGTCAGTTACTTATAAAATATTACGGAGAACTTACCAGGATTTCACCCGCTATGGAATTTGATGAAATTGAAATCATGGCCCGCTTCCTTTTGTAAGTGTGTTCAGGAACAGTAAGTATTTGTGACAAGGTTTGAATGAAAATGTCCTCACCAGTGTGGAATGTTTCATCGTGAAATCTTTTTAGTAGAGTTCAAACTGCAACCATAGTACACATATATACTCGGCTGATAATGAAAGGCGCTGATCTGCTAAAAGTCTGCTCTTTCATCCAGTTGTTTTGTTTTATTTGTTGTTGTTGATGTTCTTGTTGCACTGGTACTTCAGCAGACACTGATCAATGACTGACAGCAGAGGAAAATGAGCTAGCCCCGTGGGCAATCATGCGTGATGGGTAGCAGGCACAGTTATACAGGTGATAGGTTGGGTAAGGGAGCTACAATCCGCTTAGCTTGTGTAAACAGCGGTCAACCACCCTCTTCGGCGGTGTTCTCAGAAGATTAAATACCTGGGAGTTGGGGTGGGGATATTTGAGAGTCCCAATTTCTAGAGTGTCCAAAATTCTAGGATAATTACGGTACTTACGTGTTAAAAGACAGCATGTTTTACAAGTTCCATGTTTAAACCCAGTTCTTGTTCACTCAACTGCGGCTTGAAGTCACGACATTCATAAGGTGCCCAGCAAAATGGTTTACTTTAAGCCCTGTAGGTTTCTCTGCCTATAAATCCTACATCATGCATACAAGTACATGACAGGTATAAAAGTTAAAAATTATTGTGTATGAAGTTTTAATGTTCACCTGACTAAATGCAAGTAACCAGACACCATTACTAGTAAAACTAAAAATACTTTTTATTGTGCATACACAAAAGTACATGTATACTATTTTCACCTACCTCAGCAAACTTTTTCTCCAGGTCTGAGTTTCTCTGTTCTAAGTTGTGAAGGATATCCTTCTGCTGTTCGTACATCCTGACGGCGTGTTCTGCCCGCTGTCGCTCATTTAGCTCCTTCATCTCCAGCATGGTCAGCTTCTTAGAGATGGACACCACATGCTGGTCCATCACACCACTACCCTTTGTTACACCTGTAATGGCAAGGGTAGGATATAGTATACACTGTCATTGTTCACCATCTATGTATTTTGTAACTGATCCATTATCAGTAGTAATAAAGTAACACTAATGAAATCAGCAAATCGGTCCCCATCTCAAACAAAAATGACACTTTAAATCTGATGTTGGTGAGAGTCCTTCAGCCAAGGTAAGCCAGCAGTGTCAGAATTTTGCCCCATTCCCAGAGTTCTATGGATTTAAGAAAAACAGAAGTTTCATCCCCAAAAGTAATACTTTATGACATTTATTTTCCTCTAAAAATGCACTTTTTGGGTGAAATTTAAGGTCATTCACTTTGCATGAATGCGAACATTTACCAATCTTTTCCACACTAAAACTGCGCACTATTCACAAGAAACAACTGAGAATTTTCATTAACCAGGAAGCAACAGCAAAACCTCAGCAAAGCAAATCAATTAACAATTTTTTGTGACATTCTACAGAACTGCAATGGTGTTCTCAGCAATGCTGTGGTTTAACAGTAGAAACTCTACTGCTGCTTGAGCTGCGTTATCTGTAGAAGATATTTTTCTCTTCATCTCATCTGGGATTTCTATAGTGTCTGTTCTGAGAGCTCATTTAATACCTTGCTCAGTTTGTGCATGAACTACTGAACTGTTTATTTTGTTTATTTGATTGACGTTTTATGCCATCCTCAAGAATACTTCACTTGTATGGCCAGCACTATGACGAGAGGAAAAGAGGCAGAGGCCTGGGGAAATCCATGACCATCTATAAGTTGCTGGAAGACCTTCCCATGTATGGCTGAACTATTCTAATCTCTACTGAAATGTACACGTTTAAGTTCCGAGGATCTGCCTGTAAGCACAAGTATCAAACTACAACGAAAGAAATCTAGTTTTATTTACATATCAGTAAATATCATATCTGTATATCAGACTAAATGAGACAGCATTCTACCTCTGATCTTTTGGAAGATGGGTTTGGGTTCTTTGGTGAGTTATATTGATGTTAGTGACCATTTAGACCTATATTCTCTAATTTCCCCATTTACAACCACTTACTCACCCCTCCATCACAACCCTACCCCTTGTCTGAACTCACCTCGACTCTGCAAGTCCTCCATGGCCCCTTCCAGTGTGTACCGTCTCTCTTTCTCTATCTCCAGAGTCTTCTTTAGCTCCTCATTGACTATAGATAATCTTTTTACCTCTTCCTAAAAACAAGATAGAAACCAAGAGTTTTTTTTTGCTTTATTGTTATTTATTTTGCATGAATCTCCTGAGTGTTGTATATATATATTCCATCCATTCAAAATACTGCCTTATTTTACTTTTCTGAAACACGAACAGTTTGAAGACTCTGTGACATTCTGAACATGTTTAACCATGATGGCAGAGTCACAGATTCAGCAACTGTGACAGCCCTGCTCCTAGGTTATCTGCCTACCTCTAACCCTGTCAGAGCCTCAGTTTTCTCCACCAGGCTGTTGCCTTTCTCCAGCATGTCACGTACTTCTCCGTCAGCTCATGGAACTCCTTGTTAGCTTTTTCCAGGTCTTCAGTTGGCACAGAATCCTCCAGAGCCTTCTGAAGTGCTGCGATTTTAAACACCGCCATGTCCTAAAAACAACATGGATTTATTCAGGTGTAATAAGCCGTACTGAATGTGAATTCGTTTAAACGAATGCTGAGAGGGTGACAGATTACCAGAAATAAAATAAGAGATAAAATTAACATTATACACAGAGAGTAGATTTATCAACTTTCATGTCAAGTTCAATGTACGAAAATTTCATTCTCATGAAACTTCATCATAAAAAACACCCTCTATTCATAATATTCAATGACATGATTCTCACCACTTAACATTTCTAATCTAAAACTGAAAAAAATATACACTAATCAGGTCACTGAACACTATGTTAATTAATATAACAATCAAGATTCATATTTAGTATTGCTTCACCATAGATAATGGAATGAACATTCTGAATGGAGTCACTTTTCTGGTAGACTGGACTTTGAGGTTGCCAGTTAGATACGTCACACTGCACTGTAGTCAAATTAGACCCTTAAGATTACACTAGACCTTAGTCTTTGTAATTTAACTGAATATCCTGCATTCAGGTCATATTTTCATGAATTTTCTTAGTTGTGATTCATTTCATGTGTATTGTAAGCCTTATATACAGTTTGTTGCGGGAGCCCCCTTGCTATATTTCTTAGTTCAGCATATCCCGACAGAGAATGATACTTCCTCACCTTGTATCTCTGCAGATACCCCAGCCTCTCGGCTACAGCCTTCTCCATCTGAATCATCTCATTCTTAAGCTGGTTATTGTCCTAAAAACAGATAAACAGTGGTGCCGATATAATGAAAAGGATGATCTGTTATTTTCATTGATAATGTAACAAAAGATATATAAAGTATTTTATGGGGATTGAATATCACAGTTTTCTGTAAGAGAAATTATACACTACAAATCACTGTGCCAGGTATATGACACAACCTCACAAACATAAATCTTGTCTTTACCTTGGCCAAAGACCTTGGCAATTAATGTCTGATTTTGTAAATTATTCCAATGTTGCCCATCTACCAACCTAGCACTAGTCTGAATCCACTTTTACTTCAAAGTCGAAAGATAAAAATAATTTAAGCCTTGCCATACTTGTCAGATCAGAACAGGTGAGTGCAGAATCAATCTATCAATCAAACCCTGGGCTCACCTTTCTCAAGGTTCCCTGTACTTCCTCCATGGTCTGGTAACGTCGTGTCAGAGCCTTCTCATTCACGCGCAGAACAGTCACCTTTCTGGTCATCTCGGACAGTCTTCGCCGTACCTCCACATCGTCATGGGAGAGCGTGTCTAACAGTCTCTGCACAAACAGCACACACAAAGCTGGTTATGTCAACTTTATCTTCCCAAATGATCAGCAGCTACATTTCTAGAGGTAAACACTGTACACATCAGAAACACGTTCATTTCTTGGTGTAAAACTGTACACATCAAAAACAGGCTCATTTCTTGGTGTAAGACTGTACACATCACAAACAGGTTCATTTCTTGGTGTAAGATTGTACACATCAAAAACAGGCTCATTTCTTGGTGTAAGACTGTATACATCAGTACTGGTTCATTTCCTGGTGTAAAATTGTACACATCAGAAACAGGCTCATTTCTTGGGGTAAGACTGTATACATCAGCACTGGTTCATTTCCTGGTGTAAAATTGTACACATCAGAAACAGGTTCATTTCTTGGGGTAAGACTGTATACATCAGTACTGGTTCATTTCCTGGTGTAAAATTGTACACATCAGAAACAGGTTCATTTCCTGGTGTAAAATTGTACACATCAGAAACAGGTTCATTTCTTGGGGTAAGACTGTATACATCAGAAACAGGTTCATTTCCTGGTGTAAGGTGGTGCATATAAGAAACAGCTGGATTTTCTGGTGAAAGAATTTACAAATAAATAACTTTCATTTCTGAATGGAAGATGGCACATGGATATCAGAAATAGGTTTACTTCTAAACATATTAGAAACAGACTCAATTTTGAATTGATATATATCAGCAAGAGGGTAGATATTCATCGCTAATCTGTGTCCTGAAGACTGTCGTAAGGGTGATTATTGTCACAGGTGCACATGTACATGATTAAGTTGCCAAACATAATTTATACACACCAGCATCAGACATCAGATCTGAGACTTATGACACAAAATTTCACAAACATACATCAAATTCCTGTAGTTTGACTTTGTCTTCTTCTCTGTAACCTTCAACAGAACTCAGCTTCTCTTTCAGTTTTCCTACTTCTTCATCCCATTCCTGTCAAATGAACAACACAAAAACAACAGTCTTCCATTTTCTGATGCACTGTACATGTGGATTAACAATATGTCCTTAATCATTTTCAGTACAAATAAAAACATTAACATCTCTGAGAAAAAGAGATGAACTGTACATGCACAAACACACCCCAGCTTAAAACCTACTTCACAAGAACAAACACAATCCAAAGTGCTTACGCTGTGTGCAAGATTATAGAAAACAAAATGGAACCTTTTGTCTGTTACCTTTTTGTCTTTGATGTAGTCCTGATAGAGGAGTCCTTGCTGATGTCTCATTACAGCAAACTTGCGTCTGTAGTTCTCCAGCGCAGATTCCATCTTCACGACCATCTCTTCTTTCAGAGACATTTCCTGAATGGGACGATTAAATATTTAAATTAATCCTTAAACAAACACAAAAACAACTTAAACTCGCAAAAACTGTGACATCCAGAAAAAAAGTTATTGTCTTGAACTCAGGTCTATGACTACGTGAATTAAAAGACTGGATGTCAAAAAATCTGACCAACTGATACAGAGACTTGAAAAACTGCTTGCTACAGCTAAAAAGCTGAAGTAGTAATCACACAAAGAACAAGGAATTTTCTGGTAAATAAAACTTTCTAGTAAATGGTTGTTGTAGTCATATCACACAAAACTGTCTAATATTATTGCCTTTTGCTATTAAACACAAAAGACTGAAATTTCCTCAAAACACAGTTTCAAGCTTTTCTTTACACAAGCTGCATTATTAAATGGATTACAGCATGGATTTATGAAATAAGATTCCATATGATTTATTTATTTGATTGATGTTTTACGCCGTTCTCAATAATATTTCACTTATACGACGGCGGCCAGCATTATGGTGGGTGGAAGCCGGGCACAGCCCGGGGGAAACCCACGACCATCCGCAGGTCCCACTTACGGCCGGAGAGGAAGCCAGCATGAGCTGGGCTTGAACTCACAGCGACCGCATTGGTGAGAGGCTCCTGGGTCATTACGCTTCACTAACGCGCTAATCGACTGAGCCACGGAGGCCCCGATTCCATATGAACAAGTGTTTCAGTGTTGATGCTATCAATTGGTCATCTCAAAATTCAGAATATAACATAAAAACCTTGCCAAACCAGCTCTTCAGTTTTGTTACTCCTATGCACTGACCTACCTGTAAGCTGACAACCAGGTGCTCATTAAGACTGGAGATGACCTCAGAGCTGGTAACGGCCATTCCCCCAGGGAGGGGCAGAGCCTGAAACAGCCCTCCGCCAAGGCCTGTCTCTCTTAACACTTTATTATCAGCCTCCAACTTCTCCACCTAAAAGCATCATAAATATTATACAGACATATGTTAATGTAACTATTTACATTAAATGATGCAACATAGCCAATGAACTAGCAGAATTGGACATTATTGGCCCAAAGGTATTGTTGTGGCTATTGGTCTCAATACATCCATCACTCTGTATTTTTCTATCTACACTATATCTTCCAAAGTTTGATATCACACACGCACTTTGGCACAGGGATGGACAGAGAACCCTATTAAAATTTCTATGACCTTGATCTATTGTTTCAAGGTCATATCAGTTGTCAAATTCTCGGAAAATTATGTACACGCATTTTCTCTTGAACAACTAGTCACTAAAGACAGTTAGAATGGTTACCAAAGTCATGTTGTACGCATGGTACAAAGTGGTCATACTGTTATACAAATATACTTTGTTACTTTGTTCTAACAGTGCTTATAAAAGAGTTGTTTATGGTGCAATACACTGCTCCCACCCAGGAAAAAAAACAAGAAGTTTTTCAAGTGCGTCCAACATACTAATATCTAGTATGTTTTTTAGCAGTCTCAGGGAACATTCAGTTTAAGGAAAAAACCATATGTGGAGTTAAACGCATAATACCTTGATGGCTTATCTTTTTTTAATTATTTATTTGATTGATTGGTGTTTTATGTCATACTCAAGAATATTTCACTTATACGACAGCAGACAGCATGAAATGGGAGGAAACCAAGCACAGCCTTGGGTGAAACCCATGATCATCAGCAGATTGCTGAAAGACCTTCCTACGTACGGCCGGAAAGAAATCCAGCATGAACTGGATTTGAACTCACAGTGCCGCATTGGTGAAAGGCTCCTGGGTCATTGGGCTGTGCTTGCAAACTTACTACCTTGGCCATGGAGGCCCTGCTTATCTTTTGGTATATTTTGATCATAATGTAATATGATGTTTAACATTAAAAAAATCAAGTATTTTAAAGGGCCCAACATCAAAAGAAAAAAAAACATTCTTCAAGTCCTTTCAAGGATTTCAAGGAATAGACCTAAGGGTTTGTTTTTTGCTTACAGTGCTAATTAGGAGGGCTAGTCAATGCTACCTTTTCCCAGGTTTTGTCCAGTTCCAGCTTAGTCTTGCTGGCCTCCAGCCTGATTTCCCTGAATGCGGCCCTCAGTTCGTCGTTGCGACCCTGCAGATTATCCACCTGTGCCTTCAGATACAGGGATGTGTCGTAGTTACCCACCAGGTTACGTGCCTCAATAGCCTGAATAAAAAAAGTGATAAACCGGAACAAAATAAGACAGTCGTAAATTTAAAACCAACCAGTTTATATTTATTTATTCATTTATTTATTTGATTCGTGTTTTACGCTGTACTCCTGAATATTTCACTTATATGACAGCGGCTAACATTATGCTGGAGTAGAGTCCAAGGGAAACCAACAGCAGAAATTCCCTTGTACAGCCAGAAAGGAAGCCAGCATGGGTTGGACTTGAACTCACGTCATTGGTGAGAGGCTCCCAAGCTATCAACAGTCCCCACAGAGGCCACACCAGTTAACAGGATAATGAACAAACCACATGTAACTCATATGCAAGGGCCCTTTACCATGACATAAACTGTTTACTGTTTATCTGCATCAGAGGTGAACAGGTCTACATAAACAGGGACAGTATCAATATTAAAACACTAAAAGTCATCGTGCCATAACTTAATATCCAAGTATTAAGGGCAAGTAGATATCTTGATTTCTCAAAATTATCTCAAATTTTCAGCACTGACATATCATTTCCCTTGTGTAAATTCCCAGTGTCAATTATTTAACCAGTTACATTTCACTGTGGCAAAGTCACTTACCGCTAACATTTTATCCAGAGATGGACACTGAATCACCATTTCACCTTCCTGTCCTTCTGTAAAACAGAGAACAGACAATAATTTCTATACCATTTTAACCGCTTACATACAGTGTAATATTACATAATGCTAACACAGTAAAACTCAAACCACACTGAAAACCACTAGTACCAAACAACTATAAAATGAGGTTGTACACTGCTGCTGCTACAATGTACTAGCTACTTTTGTTGGTGGTGTGAGTAAGTTACTTGGTCACATGCAATTGTTTCAATAGAACTCTGACAGTTATTCTCCATTCATAAGGCCATCATTAAAAATGTTTGTTGAGGGTAACCTGACTGACCTTCCCAAAAAAAGGATCTACTCTAAAGGTTTTATGAGGAATTTCTGTTTTTCTTTCAATATTAATTTCTTCAAAACTTTCTTCAAAATTTTTCATAAGCCAGAATAAAAAAATAAAAAAAAAAACTTCCTACAGTCCTACCCTTTTTTTCTGATACGTTTTTTAGAGATAGCCTAAATCCAACTGCGATCGATTAAGCAGAAATAATCCCTACTGCCTCGTACCCTACACAGAAGAACACCAACAGCAACCAACAAACCTCCTGACCTACACATCAACTCCAGCAAAGAGAGCGGGATTTGAACATGCAACCTCACTGATTAAGAATCTTGGTCGCAGTAAGATAATGCTGTGCTTTGACCGTCTGAGCCAGCAAGAGTTGAATTAAATATCAAGGATTAGTTGAATATCAAATACCAATATATTTTTGAATGCTGTTAATAATATAGGCCTATTCTTTCCTAGAGCAAATCATTCAGAAGTGAGTCATAAAAAAGTTTCTAAAGAAGAAACAAACAAAATGTAATTGCATGTAGCACTTTATAGCTGTGTTTGTGTCAGCCCAAACCAAAACAAAACCAAACCAAAAGCAGGAATTTCATCTTACCGTTCTTCTCTTTCAACGCTGTCATGATTTCCCTCATGCCTTGCTCCAGCTGTTTGTTGTGATTCTCCAACTCCTCATACCTGGCCTTGTATCTCACATTATCCATGTGTAACTGGTCTATCTGCTTAAAGTTCTGGCTCAGGTCAGCACCCAGTTGCTGATTCTGGAAAGTTACATCATAACATGTAAGGCCTATACTTCAACACAGGAAAGATCAGTATTGCTAAATAATCAGATAGTGTTAAAGTGACAGACCACATTTTTTAAGAGGAGTTATCTCAAGACTAAACTCACCAAATCAGTATTCCCGATTCTCTTTATTATGTGCCGTTTTAGGAGCTGCCATGGTGTATATTTTCATTTGTGAAAAGCTGCTTCATAGGTCATACTGTCTGTTGATTGGTTGGTTGGTGTGGCAGTCATTTCACAAGATACTTATATATTACTAATTTATATATTTTTATTTTTCCTTTAATCTGCAAATACCAGTTATAATGCCTAATGAGGTGATATAGTCTTGTCTGTTCAATTGTCATCAACACAATCAGAAATTTGAATCTATCCTCCTGTAAAGTTTGAGTAATACAGTCATTGTTTGACTCTATTTATGTAAAGGGCTTACTCGTAAAGCCATTTCTTCACCCTGCACCTCCTGGTGGATCCTGGCTGCAGAGGACAGAGGCTGGATAGACCGCGAGGAGAAGGGGACTTCCGAGGGAATACCTTCCACTTTCCTGGTCTTCAATTCTTCTGTAAAGTCTTGTATAGCCATCATGTCCTCAGCCTCCAAGCCCAGGGCAACAGCTCTAAAAAGAAATGATAAACTGATCAATACAGTTTATGTATACATGTATATGTATATAACGGTGACTACTGCATTTCATTTATTTATTTAACTAACTGGTGTTTTACTCAAGAACTGTCTGCTTTTGGCTTAGTCTTCGGCATGATACTTCAGTGGTGGCAGCACTGTGGTGGCTTACATGCCCTGCCACAAGAAGACACATTATATATACATGAACTGAATGGCTTGTCGTCGTCATTTGACATTGAAACAACCTAAGCATACATAGACATACATGTACATGTATATACCTCAGGTCTATGGGTAGGTGAAACCAGAGTGCTGAGAGTAAACATAAGTCCCTGAACCTCCTGAAATAAAGCCGTGGTCAAACTTTCGACATCACTGGTCAGAGGCTGAACCACCACTGCACTAGCCCAATGAGTCAGCCAGTAAGGGCCCCACAATGCCTTTGATGCTGAAAAACCTTTATACGTCTGAATGTTGTAAGCCTGACAACATGTGTCACACTGTGACATACCTCTGCCCTGTTTGTTGAGCAAGTCTTCTTATTTTCTGTTTCAGCTCAAGCCTTTCTTCCTCCAGCCTTTCAACCTGTATCAGATGTAATATACTTTGGTAGACTGATTGATTGATAGCTGACTGACTGGTGTTGAATGGTGAGCTCAACAGTTACGTCCATTTTGTCCAAGACTAACTTGCCAAATTTTCCTGATTCTGACAGTTCTATTGGTTTTAGAAAGGTGTGTTGAGGTTTGCTTGAAAAATGGGTTGATATTTTATTGGGAAATTGTAAGTTTCAACACCAAAAATAATATTTTGTGACATTTATTTGCGCTTTTGTGGGCCAAATTTTAGGTCGTTTGCGGTATATGACGGCAGTCAAGTTTATGGCTAAAGTAAACCAGAATAGCTAAAGTAAACCAGAGTAGCTGCAGCAAACCAGAGTAGCTAAAGTAAACCAGAGTAGCTGCAGCAAACCAGAGTAGCTGCAGTAAACCAGAGTAGCTAAAGTAAACCAGAGTAGCTGCAGCAAACCAGAGGAGCTGCAGTACACCAGAGTAGCTGCAGCAAAGCAGAGTAAACCACCCATATTCACCTTCCATCTGACAACCTGATGATTTAACATCGCAGCCGAAACAACAAGAGCTGAATTCAAATACGGGATCTCATTGGTTAACAGTCTGATAGTTGCAGTGAAGTCAGTATCTTAACCACTGATGACAGTGATGACAGCTCTAATGCAGATAGTGACTGGGAATGACACAGGCCAATGCAACACGATTATTTTCTAATCTAGCTGGGAGAATCGTGACAAAAACTGGGCAAACATCTGAACGAAGTACTAAGTGTTTTATCAATTAGTTGTTTCACGTTTTTTTTTTTTTCTCAAAATTGCTGTAAGCTTCATTTGAAATTTACTTATTTATATGTGGGGCCAAAACTCTTACTGGGTTATGTGCTTATTGTCTTCCTCTTTCCTTCTTGTTAAATCAAACAATCTGTGTGTCATAAGTGCACAAAAATATACATTCATGGTGGAAAAAAGCATACCCTATATCTTCAACCTGTTCGCAAGTTTAACAGTCTTGTTTAAAGCATATTTCACGAACATTTCTCTGCCAAGAATTTGAACTATACATTTTCTGCGTTACTCTGAAGTTGGCAAAGCCGATCAAACATAAATTAGTCATGATCAAAACATAAAAATGTGGATAAACTGCCTTCCTTAAGTATTCTTTAAACATGTTGAGGACATAGGGTAAGATATTGTGTTCCAGACTACTTTTCAGCCAAATGTATGATCTTAAAATTACCATCATCTCTGCCACATACTCCACAGTGAGACGAGAAACTGAGAACATATTCTCACCTCTTTCTGGAGGATAATATTCAGAGCTTTGGTTTCCTCCTTCTTCCTGTCCTTATCCTTTCTGAACTCTGACACATCAACAGGTTCCCGTGGGTCCAGTCCTAGCCTCTCTCTCAGATTTTCGTTCTCGTCAAGTAGGTCATTGAACTTTAATTCGCATTTGTTCACATGCTGAGTCAGCTCTTCAATTTGCCTGTCATGATCAATTTAAACATGTTTGTAATTCTGTCAAAGGATAAATGTGACAATCTTCCCTAAAACCAGTAATAACAAAACATGCAGCTATAAGAAGAAACAAAAAAAAAAAAAAAACACATTTACACAAAATAAACTGCAGAAAAACTTGCATAAAAAGCAAGTCATTATACATGTATTTGTTCATACTTAAAGCAAAATGTCATTTACCAGAAAGGGAAATTTTAGACAAATTTTTAAAATCTTTCTGCTTTCAAAGTAATTTTTCACTGAGGCATTTGTTTCAAAACCCATATGTGCAGTACCTGTCTCTGACTTTGATCTGAGCTTTGCACTCTTTGATTTCAGCCACAGCTTCTGCCAAACCATACTCCCCCTGGCAACAACAACAACAATACCATGGACATATGTAAACCACATGCTGCAATGTACATTCACGCTTATTCAAGGTCAACAATTTTAATGTTTCGAATTCCACTTTAACAAAAGCTTGAAAATATTTACACTGGAAACATGATATTTACAATAATCATGAATTCAGTATATAAATTTATAATTTAATTGTAAATAGTTTTTTTTACTGTAAAGTACATACACTTTTCTGATCTCTTTCATCTACACACTTCAACAATACTACATATCTAGGATGCATTATCTCGCTGTATGGGCCGTTACAAAACATCTGACAAACAAAATCATAAAGAGATATAAAGGTTGACTACTTACAGCTTCATACTGTCTCATTCGCTCCAAGGCCTCACTCAGCTCCTTATCCTTCTCTTTGGCATCAGACTCTGCCTACAAAACACCAGGAAGTAACCAAGTAGTGCATTATTCTCATAATTCAAAGACAGACACCTTAGAACCAACTGGATCTTATAATCGCACTCTGGCAATTTTAAATACAAATTTATCATAAAGACCCTTCTCCAAATGGGTAATCATTTTTATAGTTAATAAACAGACAATTCATTAATACACACAAACAATATATAATATATATATATAGTACAATTTATACGGTCAATATTTAACTAATGATTGATGTGGTACAGAGGATTCTTGCACAAATGCATGTACAGCAACAGGCAAGGAAACTCTTGACATGAAACTGTTCAAAGCAAAAACATAACACAGATGAATTCCAACACACTTACACATGACCAAAAGTACACAGGCAAGAATGTGTTTGGATTAGCTGTGGATGGTCTGAGATTTGGCATTTCTTTGGATCTTGTTTATAGCTACCCACCACAATAGTGAAATGCCACCAGACCTGACATTATTGAGTTTCAGTTCTGTAAAAAAAAATTCTGTCATAATGAAATTATTGTTTAACCACCCAGCAGTAATGGCTGGACAAGAACCTCCATATTGTTCGAAAAACTTACCATTGTAGCCTTAGCCACTGCACTGTGGATGGTCCCTTCCTTATCTCTGAGCGAAGTCTGTAACTCCCTCAACTTATACTGCAGTCTTTCAGAGGCCCCAAGCCCACCTGTAAAATGCAATAATGTGGATACAAAATCAACAGTTCACAACATTTATTTTGGAACGTGTCAGCACAGTCGTAAATATCGTAAATACAACATCCTAGATCATATTAATGATTTTCATGTCCACAACATTTCCCGAAATTTTAGTGATAGCATACAAAACAGTATATCTAACATCAACTGTGTCCAATGTTGCCCTTCTCTTTTAAAGCCACACCAATTCAAATTGTTGTTTTACAGATGAAATAGATCGTTTACCTATTTCGGGGGAGGATATAAAAAAAAACAAAAAGACTGGAAAAATCATAAAAACATCAAGGTCGGAAAATAAAAAAATTGGACTTTCAGGGGTTTTCTTTATTCCATTTTGGAAGTGTTGGCTCACTCATAAAACACAAAATAAACTTGATATCACCTGATGACTGAATTAGACTTTTCTCAAATCATAATTCATTCACGCTTCAGATAAGTTTGTCAAAGCCTTACCTTTATTAAGTTCATCCCTCAGGTCATCAATGACTGACGCATTTGCCTCCATTTCATTGGTCACTTGTTTTAGCTGTTCTGTCAACATCTCAATCTGCTCATCTTTTTCCTTCACAACCTGTCAACAATCGACAAATCTGAACATAATGCATTGCAAGGACATTCGGTGACTTTTTCATTGATAGATTGATTTAAAATTCCACAACAAATCCACTCAATCAAAACCTTACACTTACAATTAAGTGACCAAACAACTATTAAATTTGAATATTCTACCAGATTCGGAGGGTTTAATCTCAGAAAGGTTTTCTTAAGGATTGTTTGAAGGATGGTACTATGATATCCTAAAGGAAAAGATGTAGGTTTGAGCACCAAGTGTATGACCTGTATTTTCCTGTAAAAATACAATTTTTTTGGAAGGAATTTTGGCTCATTTATTGTACACAGAAATAAAAAAGAAGAGAGGTCTTTGAAAAAAAAAATGAAATTTATCACCCCTCTTAAATTTCATCCACTCGTAACAATTTGGGCATTATTTGCATATCATCTTCATACCTAAAATAAAAAAGGAAACATATAAAATTGCAGCAAAGTACCTTTCCAGCATGCTAAATGTTGAAGAAATAACATAAATTTTGCAGGTAGGAGTAAAACTTGTGTGTTCCTGACCTGAGATAGAGTAGCCACTGTGGTCTTGTCTGTGTCCATGTTAGCAGCTATTAGTTGATCACGAAGCCGGAATATTTGCTCCTGATACTCGACAATCTCGTCATCTTTGGCCGACAGTATACTCTGAGGAGAGAAGCCAAACACAGCTGATGAATTAAAAATATATACAGGGTGGGGCATGATTACATGAACAGTTACATATTTATCTATATCAATAACAGCACAATATTAAGTGCCTGATCATAGTGGAAATAAATATACATCATCATTAGTTAGTGCTGGTAAAAATATGTTTTAATATTATAAAACAACATGTAAGTTCATCCAGGAACTCCACTGACAATATATATTACAATAATGTGAAAGACATGAAAACATACAACTGAATGCACCTCTCCGTTCATATCTCTTTGACCCAAACAATGAAAAAATCTCGTTTTTTTCAGTTTTTAAGGTTGAAAAAAATAACACCCTGAAATTAACAATGCGAAGTAATGCTTTAATGAGGTAAATGTGTACTTCCAAGAGAAATACAGGTTTACAGAGGAACTTCCACAAGAAGTAATGCTTTACTGAGGTACTTCTAGGAATAGAAATGCTTCACAAATGTTCTTTCAGGGGAGGTAATACATCAAAGAAGAAGCCATGCATTTTATTTCTGTACCTTCCACTCCTCTATTTTGTTGTTGACGGCCACCATGATCTCATCGTCAGCGTCCGTCTTAGCACGGACCTGCTCTGTGAGGTCAGCATTCTGCAACACAATAAATAATTACACACACTCTAAAATATTTATTATTCCTGTAATTTTTCAACCTTTGTGTATGTTTGCAAAGTGTCTATTCAAGCATATTCTGAAGGCATTATTGTGTGTATAAAATTATACTTTTTGCCCTGAAATTGGTCAATCCAACCAATGCAGTTTTGTTTCCAAAATAAGATTACAAATGTGCATAAATTGCACTGAAAGCTGCTCTTTTACACTTTAAAAGGCTGAGGAATTAGGGTAGAAACCTTTACTTACTTTTTAAATGTAACAAGGTCGTCTTACAAATACAGTTCATTGTGGAAAAAGTAGCCTTAATAAGAAAGCAGTGCAAAGTTGTCAATGCGCTGAGGTGTGTCATATATATTTAAAAAAAAAAGAATAGATGCATCTTTTGCAACTTTATATGTCATGTCCTAAGTAGATCATGAAGTTGACACCTACCATCACGTCATTGGCAGATGCATGAACAGATTACAAAGAGAACATTAGCCTGTAACTCTCAAGTTCTGTTAAGATTTTACTACATGTCACTTGACATATGACATACAGACCTGAGCTTTGAGGATTTCATTTTCCTCTCTCAGCTTATCTGTGACACTATCGGATTGCTGCAATACAGCCTGAAAATAAAGAATATGATTTCAAATTCAATCAATCCAAATGCCTACCTTGAAATTTTTACCTTGAAAGCATCAGTGATTAATATCTTTTGAAAAAATATCTAAAAGGACTTGAGACTTCATGACATGGTTAAATCGTCTATCTGGTCTGCAAAGTAAACTGCTCGGCAGACATCTCCAAGGGAAAATTTGTGATAATATGATATCACAGTAATAGATATTAAGTTATACAGCTTATAAGAGACAAAGCGGACACCACCTAGAGCAGATCTCACGCTTCATTGATGAAAGGCTAACATTATTCACTTGTCCAAAGTGGATCAGCCTGACAAAAAAAGAATAAAACAAGATGTAACCAACACAGAGTAATTTTAAATAATTTAAACTCCTCTGTGATATCCAGTCACCACTAGCCGAAGGTGATCATTTGATCTCTTTTGGGAGAGTAGTTAACATTGTCCAGGTTGCAATTTTTTGGCAACGTTAGCCTAAACAAATTCTGTTTATTTTTCAAGAAAACCAAGCTGAGATACAACCTCTCTTAATGAACTCAAAGATTTACGACAATGATAATAAAATGGAGGTGTCAAAGCTTAGCAAGTCTGGTCTGAGCTCCTTAAGAATGCCGGCCAATAATCTGACAGTTACATGTAAACTACATTTGTGGCTATTATGTAACTGACCTTGAGTTTGATGTAGTCTTCTGTATTCCTGTCCATATCCTGGATGGCTTCTGTCAGTTTGGCTTGAAGATCATCACACTTAGCCTGCAGAGCCTCGTTCACATCTGTTAGATTCTGTCAAGATCAAACACCAGTATCAAGACCCTGACAACTAATAAGAGCACATTAATAAACAATCATAAATGCAGCAAACTCTCTAATTAATCTAAATATAATTCTGATAACGTATTTTTTTCTCCATAAGAAACTTGTAACATTCAGATTACATGTATTTCAAAAAAATGGTGAAATGATAGCACAAATACATAATAATACCATATAACATGGAAGATTTAAAATGGCCATTACTCCTCTATGCTATGCACAACTATACTATATCACTCAAATATATCTCTAGATTTTCGCTTCACTTATAACACTCAGAATTTTGTTAAAATTTGGAAATTTATGAAACTAATTGTGAGTAGGGATAATATGAAATAAATAAAGCTACTTTTTTGTCAAACATGAAAGCAAAATCCCTTTATTTGGGCATAGCAGTATACCTGCAGAAGTGCAGTGGAAGACATCACATTTTTACATTTTAGTTACGCTGAACATTCCACTGTAAATGCAAAATGTGAGTTATATTTACCTTACATTAGAGCATCTTGCAATTTTGACTCCCAGGGCCCAAAATAAGCAGATAAAACCAGAATTCAAATTAAAACTGTAATCAAAACATGAAATCAACTTCGAGGACCATCTGCGAATACCTGAAGCTCCTCCAGAGCCTGAGCTAACTCATGGTTCTTCTTGGCCATCTTCTCCCTGAAGTGGGCATCGTCTCCACGCCTCAGGTTAATATTATCTCTCTGGGACTGAAGCTGCATCTTGTAGTCACTGATGTCCTGCCTCATTTGGTCATTCTGAGCACAACAACAACAGAGCACAAATCAGGTCACTGTACAAAACACATTTATTCTAGTCTGCCGCCAAAAAAGATCTAAAGGCAAAATGGTTTGGTATAACCGTTCTGCACAACAAACTAAAAAAGCCATAAAATGACAAGACCTGTCAAAAACTGTCATATTTCATTGAGCATCTAAAAATTTATTTAGATCAAAACTGCCTAACGTTTATTGAAATGATATACTAAAACTTACAAAAATCCTTCAGATATAAGATGTCAGTAAATATGAGAAATTATATCAGTCAGCATAAGTAAAACAAACACTAAAATTACAGAATCTGCCTAACTCACATCTCTCCTCAGCTCATTCAGTTCCTTTTCCAGTTCCGCATTTCGGCTGCTATACTGTAATGCAATAATAATACATCACGTCAGTAGATAAATGCTCTCAACCATATAAACGCACACAGACATGAAACAAGGTTAATAAAGTTACAGTCTCAATATAACCATGGTATACATTAAAAAAATTTGCATCGTTTTTGTTTAATTTTTTGGAAAAGAATAATCAAAAGGCAAAGACAAAAACTGAGTTACACCAATAAGCCATGCGATGATTCAAAACAGAAAAAAGGCTGTCACATTTAGACAGAAATGGGGAAATTAGTTTTAGAGAGCAAAGCAATCATAAGTCAATGCTAAGAGGAAAAGTTTAATTTCACTGTATCTATTGCAATCTTTTCACACTGTGGCTTTTCGTCACAATTAAACGTTATTTTAGAGCCTGATGGAAAAAAACATGACTTAAATTTTCTCACGCAATAGCTTATGTATGAAGCAGTGACTTTAAAAGACAGCATTTCCAGTGGTTACCCTTTCTGTTGCTCTTTTCTCATCACCAAGATCTCTCTGAATATCTTTTATCTCCCTTTGAAGTGCTTCATTCTGCTGTTCCAAATCTCGTATTTCATCTCTGAGCACACGGGTATCTCTTGGTGCATTTGCATCAGTACCAAAACGCTGTAATTGGGAAAGAAAATCACAGATAAATATGTAATACGTGTTTAATGTTAACTAAAGCTGAACTATGATATAATCATAGACAAATTGGGAATAAACAATATTACTTAATTTCAGAATCTAAAAGAGGGTAGGAAAACAATAAAACAGAGTACGATAATACCTTAAGCTCTCGATTCTCCTTCTCCAAATCATCAATCTTCGCAAACAATTCTGCTTCTAAAATTAAAAAGAAATCAAAAAGATGTATTTATGGCCGTATAAAAGATAGCAACAGCCAATCTCTTTCTCTTTGTTTTTTTTTCAGCCTATGCTGTTGTGAATTTCACTGCACAAGTTTAATGTTCCACCGCATGTGAGTCATAATTGTGCTATAACATTTGTAAAAAAAAAAAACAAAAAAAAAACCCCTTTATTAAAGCCTTCCATAATTTTAGCCAAATTACTCATACTATTTCCTGAGTTCAGTTCTTGTGATTCAAAGGTCATACTGTACAGTACTTCTTATTCCCTGGAATTTATTTTCACGGAATTTCTCCAAAAAATACGTTTGCAGGAATTAATTTTCGCGTTTTTAAGAAAATATTGAAAAAAATTTTAAAATCTTAAAATTTTCCAAGATATAATATGGCCAAAATTATTCAAGCACGCCAAAACAGGTATCATCACGGGTGGCTTTAATCCTCCTTTGTCCCCTGCGGTATCAGACTTCACAGTTTGTTAGAAGCTCACTCATTGGACCAAAGGAGAGACATAGCCAATGGGACAGTGTGTATAAGATCGACATTCATTAGAAGCCAGCACGTGCTGGTATCTACTTTTCTTTCACTTTACCGGCATGGTGAACACTAATCAAACTAAAGACGAATGAACTACAACTTTGTTTTATACCCACAAGTCTTAGCACCAGAGTAAGTATATATTTAAACCATAATTTCCTTTCCCTGCTGTTAAAAAATTTAGCTGGCCCATTGGGCTTTCTTAGCACAACTCCCAACAGCCTGGCAAAGATTTCACTTCAGTATTGCAACTACCTGTAGTATATGACTCAATAATAGATATTTTTCGCAGCGAAATCTGAGAAAATTAGTTCCACATGAAAATTAAGCACTTCACAGTATTTCTGGCCTATGAGAGCAATACTGTTGCATCTTCTCTGCATATTACCAATCATGAACACGATACCTACCTTTCTTTCCTTCATTTTTCCCTTCCGCTTTAGCTTGACTTTCCATCTCCGCCATGAGCTCTTCCAACAACTCATGTTTAATTTTCATTACACTTTGAGTGAGGCGAAACAGTTGTCTAAGTCGTTCGGCTTCATTTTCTTTCCCCGGGTCATACTAAAAATATGAAATATGCAATGAATCTCAAATATATATAATCACATATAATTATATAACATATAATCACGCATGTCAGAGGTACCAAATGTACACTGTTAGTGCACAAGGCAAAAATACTATTTCAAATACAGGTATATGCAATAGTATGTGGATAAGCTTTCTCCTACAAAAACTGAAGCATAGAATATACTGTACGTGTAATAAAAAGATTTTCTGTCTTATGAAATGAGTCTCTATGAATAATTGTCTGTCACATTCACGTATAGCCATTCCTTCACGAGACATTCACACTGGCATGCAGACAATTGTTCATTCACAACAGACATTCATATCTGTCATACTGAACACTATAAGGTATCTAGAGTAAGGTACAGTACCTTAACAAACATGTCAAACAGGTCATCAGCAGCTTCTTCATCCACATCCGCTGCCTTAAGGCCCATCACACGATCCCAATCTAATGGCGGCATTGTGACTTAGTCTGAAAAACAAAGATGTCAGGCATTTATGTTTACTGACTGGACTGGAAATTTGTAGATATGATGCAGGAGTAAAGTCAAATAAAGGCATTCATACCCATCAGCCATGAACTCCATCAGACCACAGCAATGCTATTTTAAAGCCAATGTTTTGAAACAGTCAAATCTCAGACCTGTAACAGGTTGCAAATCTCATGGGAGCATGAGCATTTTCCGACTATTCCAATTTAGGTTGACAAACCTATCATTTTAGGCATATCTACATTGTTTTCATTACTTTATATCATAAATGTATCCGCAGAGCAAAAGTACAGGCGATGCTTTTCAGATTTTAAACAGGTATTGAACCAGGGTAGCCAAATGAATTAGATGTTGTGTACTAATAATACAATGTCTGGCAGAAGTCCCTTCCCAAAACGCTGGGTATTTTCCAATTTGCACTTAGAGCCTCCGTAACATTTTCTAACACAACCGGCTTCCAATTGGTCATCAGTAGATAAAAAAACACTGCAATATCTCTGCAATGCAACATCACGACGTGAGAATTTTTTTTAAACTTCATTGTGGATACTTTATAAATGCATATACACATTATTTAGTCTGGTGTTGTCTATATCTTATTATTCCACTGTCTTGTTGAGTGCCATTTTGCAAGCCGGTATTGCAAAGTGATGCTCCCTTCTACGTTGTTGGTAACAGATGCAGTGTACGAATTCAAACAAATGATTTGACTGTTTCCACACAATGACTTGATGCCTTAGGTACATAGCGTTACTCTCAATGGCATTGGTAGTTTTCAACCAGGTACAACTGGACAGGAGATATGAGAGACATGACTCAAAACTATAAAACTATTCGAGACCGCACTTCACTCTCATGAGACAGTCGCAAGCAGACGATGAAGTAAAAGACAACATGGGATAACTCTCCCATTATTTAGACAAACATTTTCACCATCATGTCTGCGTGAGTCAGGCATATTGGAGCATGTGAAAGGGCAAATGGCCGGATGTCCGTAATACAAAGTCATATTGTACAGAGTACTAGAAATTCTAAATGTTTTGGGGCACTCGCAAGCGTAATCAAACTTTGCAATAAGGAAAACAAGCCAACAAGTAACAACACCAAAATATAAAAAATTGTTTTACGAAAATTTAGTCTTCGCTGCAGAAGAGTAGCTCCCTAAATAACGATTCTTTGTTTAAGCCAGTGTGATCAGGGCGTGATATTGATGTTGTTGTTGCAGTGCTGTCAAAACAAGTCCGTTCATGACTTACCGTGTTTTAAGTATAACTTCTACACGTTTGAGCAATTTGGTTATACGCACATTTCGATAAATCTACTTCCTAAAATCTGTGAGATTCAAGCATCTAGGCACATTAGCATAAGGTTGAGATGCCTACGAAATACATTTCTCGACATTTTTTTTGTCATCGCGCCCTCAAAAATTTCGGATCGTCCGCCATTTTGCTGTAAACAACGTCTGTGGCGCGTTTTAGTTTTGTGATGTTTGTGGCGCTACCACCGGGGACCGTCTTAAAATGTCTCAGTAATTATACAATTTGCTTCTCAATAAAATCTGATACTGACCGTACTAAGATTAGACAGGCCTATATGTGTGTTAAAGAATATAAAAGAAACTGCAGAAATTTAGATAGGATACTTACTGACAATGATCAAAATGCAGGTTTTACTTTGCATGATCAATATAGTGATCTTAATCAATGCCAGGAATAGCGCATTAATCTAGTGCGTATTAACAATTATAATGGTACAGTAGTTATTTTCAACCTAGTGAAGAAATTAGTCAGCAGGTAATGCTTCAACACGAGAAAATCAAATTTCCTTGATTTTCCCACTTGTCAAAGTTACGTGCACTGGAGCTTTATTATTGCAAAACAATTTAGGCCTAATTACTATACCTTGTCGTTTTCGTACAAGGGATAGTACTACTACTGTAAATTTCGTTTTTGATCACAAAGTCTTCAGTTGTACATGACTTTCTTATCTATCCCGTGTTAATCCCCCGCACTCTACGTATCTGCCAATTGTGCTATAATTACATCCCCCGCCCACCCCACACACTCAGCCGATCACAAGCTTCTCAGGGTACGACATCCAGGGCTAGACATTGGGTAGGTGTCTGTTGTGAACGCAACAGCAATGGTCTTATCAGGTAAGTCCTGATAAACTCTTTAGTGATAATCAGGAGAAATAGCCATTTCTGACTGTGAGTCTTGGAAATGTCTGTGGTTCTCACAGGCACGTGTACCAAAACAGTGTGGGCGGTACCCTTAAAACTTTTACCCAATCCTTTCGTTTCATTGAGTCACATGACAGTGTATAACGCACTGCCCACTGACCGTCACATGCTCATAACATGGTGGTAGCTTCGAACATGAAGACGGGCATAGTTTTGCTGTTGGTCTGTTCGTGTATCTTCCTGGTCGAGGCCTTGTCTTCAAATCACCTGATTTACAGATCTGCATCTTACAAAGAAAGGAGCATACTTGACTTCTTAGAAAAAGCTTTATTTCATATCACCGGAGTAGACCCGGAAATCTCGTACAATGTGGTAAGTAATGACTCAGTCACCAGACATACATCTACAGTACCGGTAGTTAAATTAACGTTGAGTTTTGTTTTCAACAATTTCTGAGGCAGGTAAATATCAGAAATTGTTGAACATAGACCTCAACGTTTTGATTTAGTTGGAGTAACACCAACTACTGTAATAGACCTGCGATGAATGACTGTTCGCTTTTTCAAGTTCAAATATACAGCAAAATTGCAGAAATCGGCTGTGACAGCGGTATCAACTAGAACATACAGTTGTGTGGAGAGACCAGCATGGAGTAGTAGAAGACAGCTTCATACAGTATTCAAGGACATGGCAGGGGTGGGGAACAGTAAGGGGTCCGCCACTTGGAAGTTGGGGGAAAAGGACGTGGTTTATATGACTTGTAGTGAAAAACTGCTAGTTTTTAATTAAATCTCTATATGTAGAATTATGATAACATTTATTAGGCCATTGTCAAAAGTACGATATTTACACTAGATTTTTAATTGTACAAAGCCACAGCATATACAGTATACAACATTGGCAGAGATGGAGTCAGACAATCAATGATTATATATATATATATATTTATGTTTGTGTGTACATTTATGATTTTGTAATACCAGAGTCAGCTGATCTCCACTAAAGGTTACCCTGTGGAGGAATACACAGTCCAGACAGAGGATGGGTATTTACTGGGGGTACAGAGAATTCCCCATGGGGTCAACAAAACGGACAACTCCACTCGACCAGTCATCTTCTTGCTGCACGGACTGCTGTGTTCATCCACTAACTGGGTTACAAATCTGGCCAATGAAAGCTTAGGTAATTGTTAAAGACACAAGTTACTTAATTACTGGACCATGGATCCTTTTGAATTTTTAAATTTCAAGATAGATGTATTTCCTTGAATATTTGTCCAACCATTAAAGTATTTCAAGCACACTCAAGGTCTGCTTGTCCAGTTTTCTTCTGTCATAATGATGACCTCAGTGCTATAAGTGAAATATTCTTCAGTAATACCTAAAACACCAGTAAATAAATATATTTGGTGAGCGCTCAAGTGTGGTCAAGGCTGGATGCTTTAACTCAGAATCTCCTGTTTCCTCAATCAACCAGTCAGCAGTGATTCAGTGTCCTTAAATTATATTTGACCCCCTAATTTAAAAGCTCTGAAAGGTCACCAGAATATTAAAGGCAAAAAGTTTTCATCTTTATATAATGGACACTTCAGGATTTGTTTTCTTCAAAAATTTTTCTTGAAAATTATTTCTTAAAATATATGTTCATGTTACATACTGGAACTTAGGTAACAGTAGGAGTAAGTACATGTAGGCCTATATATGAAGAGTTCAGACGCAAAAGCAGATAAATGACATTAATTCCAGGGTATTAAACAAATTGAATTCATGGAATTTTTAACATTTTTGTGATTTGCATTTGCCCTCCCAACTTTGTGGTGGTTAACTTTTCTGCACCTACCCTCATATGCCAACATTTCTAAAAACAGGAGGTAAATACAAAACTTAATTTGATTCAAAATGAAAAATTGAAATGGATTTGTCTGTTTTTTTTTTATTGTCATCTTCTGAACAGTATACGTGTACCTCACTAATATTTTATCCTTGGTGTTCTCTTAGGATTTATCCTGGCAGATGCTGGATTTGATGTTTGGCTGGGAAATGTACGTGGTAACACATACGCCAAAAAACATATCCATCTGGACCCAAACAGTGAAGAGTTCTGGAAGTTCAGGTAATTAGTAAATGCAGATAGACGTCTTAATCTAGGTCTGCTCTTCGTGCAGCTAATGTTAAAAGTTGATTACTGAAATTCATGAGATTCATGTGTTAAAGTTGATTACTGAAATTCATGAGATTCCTGTGTTAAAGTTGATTACTGAAATTCGTGAGATTCATGTGTTAAAGTTGATTACTGAAATTCGTGAGATTCATGTGTTAAAGTTGATTACTGAAATTCATGAGATTCCTGTGTTAAAGTTGATTACTGAAATTCATGAGATTCCTGTGTTAAAGTTAATTACTGAAATTCATGAGATTCATGTGTTAAAGTTGATTACTGAAATTCATGAGATTCCTGTGTTAAAGTTGATTACTGAAATTCATGAGATTCATGTGTTAAAGTTGAAAACATGTGTGAATGTGTAGCTGAGACAATGTTGGCTGTATGCACATTTCTGTATTATCAGAAAAGTTCTTACACATGACATGTACAGTTATGTTTAATACAATCATTTAAATGGCTACAATGTTATGTTTTTATAAAGGCATGTCCCAAATGGTAAAGAGTTGGCTGCTAATAAAGAGGGGAAAGATCTGATTGCACACATTCACTTCTTGAATATCACAATTTTTTAGTTGGCCTTAGAGAACTTCAGTGCATTATTTAGTGTTGGCAGAGTGAACTGATTAATGCCAACTGTTAACATAGCCCCTAACTAATGAGGCTGTTACCCAGGAACCAATGCAGTCGCTGTGAGTTCAAGTCCAGCTCTCACCGGCTTCCTCACCGGCCATATGCGAGAAGGTCTTCTAGCCACCTGCGGATGGTCATGGGTGCCCCCGGGCTCTTCCTGGTTTCCTCCCTCCATATGCTCACATAATACAAGTGAAATATTCTTGAGTTTGGCACAAAAAACCAATCAAATAAATAAATAAATGGAAGACTTTGCATGATATGAAAAGTATATTACTGTGAACTGAATAAAAAATTCTTGCTAAACTTTTAAACCTGGCCCTTGCTGACAGAGTGAACTGATGAATACCTTCAAACAACTGTATATATATTCCCTAACTAATGGGGCTACTAGTTCAAATCCGGCACCTTAATGTATTGGTTAAATCAGAAGGTGACATGGTGTAGTGGTGTTTGCCAGACTCTGCATGGATTCCTCCACCTGCAAATCTGACTGCCATCATGTGAGTGAATATTTATAATTATAGACATATAAGTGTCAAATAAACAATAACGCTGTTATTCTTAAATGTTTTCACATGCTAGTAAAATGTTTATTTGAGCATATTCTAAAGGTATTATTCTGTGGAGAAAGATAAAACTATACTTTTTGTGAAGCCATGAATTGACCAACTCAACAAATGTAGTTCTGTATCCATAATTAAAAAATTGCATAAATGGCACTAAAAGTTCCTCTTTAATGCGCGGAAAGGTTGAGTAATGAAGAGAAAGCAGCATTATACAGTGCACTCATTTATACATGTATCTGGTTTAGTGGATGAAAACCATCAAGTTGGGGGTTTCAGAACAGCTTATCAAAGGATGAAATTTTGTTTTCGTATTGTAGCTGGGACGAGATGGCACGCTATGACCTGCCAGCCATGCTGGAATTTGCCCTGGCCAAATCCGGCCAGTCCCAGCTGTATTATGTCGGCCATTCCCAGGGAACACTCATGGCTTTCTCACAGTTTTCCAGGGACCAAAACCTGGCTAAAAAGGTCAGAAACGCTCACCTTTGGTGTACTCAGAAGATCTAGGTTACCCAGAAATATGTGACATACATTTTTGTCACTTAATGATAAAAATAGTGTATAAATGCAATTTACATGAAATTTCAAATGTTGGAAAAAAACCCCAAAAAATAAGGGAGTGCATGTCATCAGAACGTTCATTTGAAACTACTTAAAAAACGTCTTACAAAACCGCTTCACTTAACTTTCATAAAAGTTGTTAATTTTTTAAAGCAGCTTGCTGAAAATGAGTCTTGAATGATTGGGTGCTTTTTTGTGTTTTTTTTTTTTTATTGATTAATTTTTTATTTTAACACCAGCTGTTGGAAAAACTCGTTCATGAAAGAGTTTGAAATGTGCATAATTTTGATCATGATAACTAAGCGTGAGGAGCATGTCTTGAGGTTACAGAACTTGTTTAGTTTCATCTCCATTAAACTTAAAGGATGTCTGTGGCCTATTTATCATGCTAGAGCAGCATAAGGACCGTCTCACCAATGTTTCTGCAACCTGTGGATGGTCATGGGTTTCCTCCAGACTCTGGCAAATTTCTTCCCACTATAAAGCTGACCAATGAATCAAACTCCAATCAAGTAGATTAATAAAAATGTCTATAATACAATATTACCTATTCAGACTTCTTGGATTGAGTGACATATTAAAAAATTAGGTCTTTATTATGAACATATGTTAAAATTCAGATCTCGTCCCTATTTAGGGTTATCGCAGTATGCTTATCACTGTTTCACCCCAGTTTTATAGTATTTTAAGTCAGTTGACATGTATGTATCATGTCCACAATGACATCTGTCAGCTTGAGCTTCACTGATATGAACTTTACCTAAACATTTCAAACACAGTATACTTTTTCTTTTGTTATTTTGAAGCTCCAAATCGTCAGTTAACATGTATGTATCATGTCCACAATGACATCTGTCAGCTTGAGCTTCACTGATATGAACTTTACCTAAACATTTCAAACACAGTATACTTTTCTTTTGTTATTTTGAAGCTCCAAATCGTCAGTTAACATGTATGTATCATGTCCACAATGACATCTGTCAGCTTGAGCTTCACTGATATGAACTTTACCTAAACATTTCAAACACAGTATACTTTTCTTTTGTTATTTTGAAGCTCCAAATATTACATATATATATTTATATATATTATATATTAAAGGTATGAATAACTAGCTGAAAAGGATACATGTACTTTAAAGGTAATGCTGTGTTTAAAATACATTCCAAAAAACAAAATACATTAATGAGTTGAAATCTCTGGACATGTTAGCCTTAGCAAATAATGGTTACTGTTTTGTGCATATGTTACAATTTAAGGCTGAATATATTTGTACCACTATTTACATATACTGTGGTTCAAAACTTGCATGCCACTAGCTCACCACGAACACACATGTAGCAGCCTAATTTCATTCCACTGGCCTCTGTAGTCTGCAGACTGTAGCATTACTGCGGCAGTACTTGGTCTGCATTTGGTAATTAGCCATCTGTACAAAATTCCTTAGGCTCTGATAGATTAATGGTATGCCCATGGGTAATTCTTAAAGTAAAAAAGCCAAAATGTGTAGTAAGGTTCATGATACAGACAACTGTGTAAAAACACTTTCACCGGAAGGAAGGACTTTTTGGGAACTTTATTTCAGTAATCTTTTTCTCATGGGTAAAAAGAAATATTTCAACATTCATCAGTGTCATGATTAAAGTTGGAAAAGCTCCCTGTGACGTCAGAGTTCCCATACTCTGAAAGTATAGTTCATAAAGCTCACCTTAGAGGTCAAATGCTTGAGCACCTTAACTCTTTTCACAAAAATGTAAAAAAATAAATTAAAGTATATTTATGTATAGTTTTAAGTGGTCTAGTTAGTGATGCCTACTTTGATTTTTAGAGGTCTTTTCAGTTAAGCCTTAAATGTAAGTACATGTGTAACTTATATGAGAACAAGTTTCAAAGCAGCAATGTTGTATTTTTCCAGGTTCGTAAGTTCTTTGCTCTTGGCCCAGTGGCTACTGTGGGAGATATAGAAAGCCCTCTGAAGTTCTTGTCCATTCTTCCAGATCATGTAAGCTAACTTAGAAGAGCTATGTTTAGCATTTTAAAGCTATGTACTTTGATTAAGCAATTATTTTCTCTGATTTGTGATTGGAATCTAGGGTTATGTTGATCCATTTTATGACCGTCATGATTTTACGATCCAAAATAAGGGTGTTATGGGTGTTTCTAAGAAACACTGTGGTTGTCATGGGTGTTTCTGATACATGCTGTGGTTGTCATGAATGTTTCTAATAAATGCTGTGGTTGTCATGGATATTTCTAATAAATGCTGTGGTTGTCATGGATGTTTCTAATAAACGCTGTGGTTGTCATGGATGTTTCTAATAAATGCTGTGGTTGTCATAGATGTTTTTAATAAATGCTGTGGTTGTCATGGATGTTTCTAATAAACTCCGTGGTTGTAATGGATGTTTCTAATAAATGCTGTGGTTGTCATAGATGTTTCTAATAAACTCTGTGGTTGTAATGGATGTTTCTAATAAACTCTGTGGTTTGTCATGGATGTTTCTAATAAACTCTGTGGCTGTCATGGATGTTTCTAACAAACCCTGTGGTTGTCATGAGTTTCATCTCTCCATATGATCTGTTTCAGCTTCTGTATTTCCTGTTGGGAAGGAGAGACTTTATGCCTAGCAATGAGATATTCAAACTGCTCGCTGGTACGCTTTGTAAAAATCGCGAAACAGAACCAGTCTGTGCTAATGTGCTCTTCCTCATCTGTGGATTTGACAAGAAGGAGTTGAATGCTGTGAGTTCAAAGTACAGTACAGTAGCCATTCCAACAAATGCTGGAAGGCTATTGAGTATAATTTTGGCTTTATTTACACAAATTCTTTAACCTTTTCAAAAGCTTCTGTAACCAATATTTTAATTATTCTGAGACAGCTATGGGGTGTAGAGAACTAATTTGCACAGTTTTATGTTTTTAAGCTTACATATTTAACGACCAAAAAAGTAGGCCCAAACCTTCAGCTGAACTTGTACAGTTATTATCTACCATGTGTTAAATGTTGTACAAGTAAGAAATGACAGCAGTACAGGAAATGACAGCAAAGCAGGAAGTATAATTTTAAATAATGATGTCACGGTATTCACCTTAAAAATTTGCCCAACAAATGCATTTTCACATAATAAGGGTAATAAAACATCACATTTGGTGCTGAAATTGACATTCTTCCATTGGGATGTTATCCTACCTGTAACGTCTGATGAAACCACAAAACATCTTTCTGAGATCTTTCTGAGGCAGAATCAGTCAATTGTAGGTCCGGTATTTATCTGTGTGATTGCATGGTGTTTTATGCTCTACGGTACTTATTATGAGTTAGGTCAGTTGAAGTTACTAATAAATTATACACGTTTAGTCATGGATATGTCAGATTGTATGCAGATAGGGCTGTCAGAATAAAACATGATAATTTATTCACAATTTAGCTTTGCTTGTTGAACTAAAAAGTTTAATCAGGCACCTCTAGACAAATTGTTATGGTGGTAAGGTTGTTTTTTAACACAAGATGATCATTTATTCCAGTCAGTGATCATTTTCCTTGCAAAATGGTAAACCGTTTATGTTGTTACAATGTGAAATAGAATGAACTAGTCATTGACGTGAAATATATGAACAGATCTCAGTGTTTGTAAGATAAATTCTTTTGCAAGCTAAGTTTTAATAATCCATCTGAGACATTACCCATAGTGGTAAAAATAGGTTCTGTAACAGTTCTAAATAGTAACACATAACTAAGACAGTTAGCCAAATATGTGTACCTGAAGCAAAAATACTCTGAACTTCAAACAGTAAAGTGTAACTTTAAATGCAATTTTTAAAATATAATTCTTGATTCATAATTCATAATTTTGAAGATTGAAAATGTACTGTCCAGTATAGTGTAACTTTGAAAACATTTTTTTTATAAAAGTTTTAAGGTCAAGATGTACTTTTTATGCACAAGGCTCATTTGAACTTGAAAGAAATGATAAAATAACATATCTAGATATATTTACGATTCTTCTGTTGTGCTGAAACTTACATCTGTGGTTGACTTAGTAGAGGATTTATTTTAGCTTGTTGTCTGTTACATTTGCTGATGACATATTTGTTTCTTCCACTGTTCCTGCAGACCCGTATGCCCGTGTACATTGGCCACACTCCAGCAGGAACCTCCGTACAGAATCTCGTCCATTTCTCACAGGTGAGCCACATGAAAAAAAAAAAAAAGTAGCCATATTGCTCAGTTGACATTAATCGATAATCGCTCATGCATTCATTAATTTGTAAAATAAACTTTAATTCGTAAGAGCTACAACATCCAGCCTGCATAGAATTTCATGTCATTTTACACACTGGCTACACTTCGAAATGAATGGCACTTGTTACATGGTAGAATATTAAAAAGATGATTTGCAGACAGAAAAAACATCTTATAGAGCTGCTTAGTCAAATTAGTCACAGCTAAAAGAATTATTTAGGTTAAATAAAGTTCTTGATACATACTAATTTACACCACAGCAAGTCCGTTTTAGTGGGGTTATGATGATGAGCCAGTGGTTACATCAATATTCCAATGTTACATGGCAGATGTATCATTTTTTTTTTTTTGTTAAATGAGATTTTTTGTATTTTCAGATGGTGAGATCTAAGTTGTTCCAGAGTTATGACTTTGGTTCATCTGAAGAAAACCACAAACACTACAATCAGGTAAGTAATGTCTATCGCAGGTTTTATTTCCAGTATGTTTTTTAGTTATACCTTTCAAAAATTATAAACATGTTTCACTTTGTCTCGAGAACAAAAAAAAAAAATGGTCGAACATGGTTAACATTATCTGACTGACTTCAAATGCATTGGGTTTTATACCGGTTCACGTAATCTCATTTGAAAATTGAAAGTCCGCTAACAAAATCTGATTGCAATCTTTTCAAGTCTTTAAGATTTGTGAGTGAAGTTGTTTGTGTTAGTAAATAAATTCAGAATGTTACTATAAACTACTGCACAAATATCCTGATTTTTAAGACCATTTAAATGAGGTCAGACTGATATTAATGGAGAGTGCATTGGATGTAATATGGTAGTCATAGAAAAGAAGATCAGCATTATATAGTGATAAACTGCAATTCTGTCATGTACTCAGAGCATTCCCCCGCTACACCATGTTGAGAAGATGAAGACACCCACTGTTCTGTTCTGGGCTGGCAAGGACCTACTGGCTGATCCAAAGGTACTTGGAAACATATGCATGTTGTGACAACTTTTCATTTATTTACTGATTTGATTGGGATTTGATGCTGTACCCAAGACTGTTTCTCTTATTTGATGGCAGTATAGGTTTATTTATGGAGGAATGAAAGCGCTGTCCTCCATCAGCACCTCACTCACAAACTCCCCAGCCAAACTAGTGGGAGCAGGATTTGAACCAGGGACCTCATTGGTGACAATTCGGCGAGGGTTATCTCAGAAAATTTTTATGGTTTTCAAAACTGAAAAAAAAAAAAAAATAAAATAAAAAAATACAGCTTGCTTTAACATTTACCACCTGTCATGGCTTGAAATATTTTCATGTAGCTGTGCCTACACGTACTTGCGCCTTCACATATGTGTACTTATATGTACATGTACACAGTTTTACTGCTACCTTATATTATAGATGGAACAGGAAATGACTTATTTGATAGAAGACATAGTCTGATATATGTTTTCTCTTAACAGTTGATATTTGCTACTGTGATGTATTTTGCTTGTTTTCCTTTTCTTGATTTGAATAGAATACCTGACAAATACATACAAGTTTTCATAAATGGTTAGGTTCAAGCCATTCCGGCTTGTGTATAGACATACAAATATTGTTCAAGGGCTGATTTACTACATTTGGCACATTTATGTGCTACATACAATAGTATGTAGAAGTGTACATACAATATTCGGATGGCTAGGAAGAATGTATGCTTTCTGTTAAAGTTGGTTATGAATGTATCTCAATGCATAAAGACACGCTTCAGTTAACCGAAAGTGACACCCTCATAGGCTGGAAATAACTGCTGGAACCCCAGCATCTCGGTTTTGGCAGCTCTATATTTTAAACTTGATTCATTTCTGTTTGTATACGTGCTATTTAACACCTTTCAGTTTATACCTTTGTGTGAATCTGTTGTCTTTCACACATGTCCTTACACAGCTTTTCTGCTGCATTAACCTGTTCATTTATGTACTGGCCAGTACACCAGTGTTTGAGTACTATTTACCTGTCTCTTTATACTGTCACACATCACTATTTGTACCTGTTCCATTGCCATTTGAATTAGGATTCTTTCGCTGTTTAAACCTGCAGCTGTAGGATATCAAGATGCTGATATAATACTGTAACAGTTCTGTCATGATTCTGTGGTGTGACTTCTACAACTGTTGTATCCCTGGATGTCAAGATGCTGAGATAATACTGCAACAGTTCTATCATGATTCTGTGGTGTGACTTCTGAAACTGTTGTATCCCTGGATGTCAAGATGCTGATATAATACTGTAACAGTTCTGTCATGATTCTGTGGTGTGACTTCTACAACTGTTGTAACCCTCGATGTCAAGATGTTGGTATAATACTGTAACAGTTCTGTCATGATTCTATGGTGTGACTTCTACAACTGTTATATCTCTGGATGTCAAGATGCTGAGATAATACTGCAACAGTTCTATCATGATTCTGTGGTGTGACTTCTGAAACTGTTGTATCCCTGGATGTCAAGATGCTGATATAATACTGCAACAGTTCTGTCATGATTCTGTGGTGTGACTTCTGAAACTGTTGTATCCCTGGATGTCAAGATGTTGGTATAATACTGTAACAGTTCTGTCATGATTCTGTGGTGTGACTTCTACAACTGTTGTATCCCTGGATGTCAAGATGCTGATATAATACTGTAACAGTTCTGTCATGATTCTGTGGTGTGACTTCTACAACTGTTGTATCCCTGGATGTCAAGATGCTGAGATAATACTGCAACAGTTCTATCATGATTCTGTGGTGTGACTTCTGAAACTGTTGTATCCCTGGATGTCAAGATGCTGATATAATACTGTAACAGTTCTGTCATGATTCTGTGGTGTGACTTCTACAACTGTTGTATCCCTGGATGTCAAGATGCTGATATAATACTGTAACAGTTCTGTCATGATTCTGTGGTGTGACTTCTACAACTGTTGTATCCCTGGATGTCAAGATGCTGAGATAATACTGCAACAGTTCTGTCATGATTCTGTGGTGTGACTTCTACAACTGTTGTATCCCTGGATGTCAAGATGCTGAGATAATACTGCAACAGTTCTGTCATGATTCTGTGGTGTGACTTCTACAACTGTTGTAACCCTGGATGTCAAGATGTTGGTATAATACTGTAACAGTTCTGTCATGATTCTGTGGTGTGACGTAAAACACCAATCAAATAAATAAATAAATAAATTTGTCACTGTTTAACCCCTGCACTGTTCTACTGCTGCACGATGTGAATTCTGTCACTGTTTATCTCTAGTTGTCGCTGTTGTATCCCTGTAGGATGTGAAAATGCTGATGGCCAGAATCCCACACCTAGAGGCCAGTTTTGAGATCCCGGATTGGGACCACCTGGACTTCATCTGGGGGATGAATGCTGCTCCAGTTGTCTATGATAAAATCATCAAAATAATCCATGACAACCCTTAGTGTACAGTAAGTATACCTGACATAGATCTGTGATCACCTACCAGGTGAAGTGTTATGATCGGTCTAAGAAAATAATTTAGATTATTGTTTTAGGATTTTTTCCAACCAAATAAAATGGTTTTAAATCATCAGATTCTATGGTGGTCTGTTGTGAACCAGAAGGCATCTTGAAATAACTTGTTTCAAGGTCCATTCGGTGAATGTATTCATAAATCTATATATCTTTATGCAGTTTTAATGAAGAATAAATGTAGCAGTTTATTTGCGGTAAGTGGCAAAACATTAATGTCAAAAAAATGCCACTGTAGAATTCAAACTTTCAAATGCATTTTACGTGGTAGAAAAAATTCTAAAAATATGAAGCTGATTATTTTCGTGGACAGTGTTTAATGGCCTTTGATCAGACATATACCTCACATTAGTGTGTTCTTTACCTTTAAGGATTCTAGAGGACTATAGTTATGAACTCAGGTGACTTTATTTAATTCATTTTACTTTGTTAAACAAGTTCTTGTTTCACTCAGTCTATCACTGACAAAAACAAACAATAATGTGTAAACTGTTAACCAAGCAGTGACCAAATGCAAATTGTGGGTCTGCGAGGCCAAGGTGGTTAATCAGGAGCCTCCTATCAATGTTGCACTGTGAGTTCAAGTCCAGCAAAAGCTGGCTTCGTTTTGGACTGTACGTGGAAAGGACTGGCAGCAGCCCACGGATGGTTGATGGTTTCCTTCACCATAATGATGGCCGCCTTCGTATAAGTGAAATATTCTTAAGCACAGCGTAAAACACTAGTCAGATAAATAAATCAAATGCAAATTGGGTTTCAACATTTTTGTTTGCCTATCTTTTGCAAGTATTTTATTTCCACCCAATGTGAAAGTATGTTTCTGTTTGGTTATTCTACCATTGACATTTGGACACTTGTTCAGATATATTCATTTCTTGTATATATATTGTTAAGTTCTTTTGTGCTTACCTTTCTGACTGTCAAAACACTGATAACTTCATCATATTGTGTGATACAATGTATGTAGTACAAAAATTGTTCAGTGATATTGATGAAGAGAAAAATTACTTACATTTTCATTTGAAACAGAAACTGGATGAAATAAACTCTAACATCTTGGTTTTAGAGTCAAAAGATCTTTCGGACGTAAAGACACAAAAGATGAAGATGTCTGCCACCATTCCAAGAAGACTCATTTCCTCTTACACAACTGCAGTATTTACAATTTTTATGACAAGCCTTATGCATACACATGTACATGAAGAAGGTATTTGTTTTTATACACTATATTGTTTCTACATGTAATTTAGCTGACATTCTCAGAACCTTTTATCTCCTTTGGGATACTGAAACTTTTAGCATAATACTATAATATTTGTTTAATGTATGAATGTATAAACTGAATAGTGCTGTAATTGCGTATACACTATCAAAATGTGAAAACATTATGAGGGTAGTACACAAACATTGTATTTTGTACATTCTTACAAATTCTTACATTTTGTAAGTTGTAATTCTTAATTCATTACATTTTGCCATAATATATATTGAAGCTATGCACAATGTTTTATCAGTACATGTATCTACCAGTTGGACACTAATATAATGTTCGGTTAGAAATTCTCTTAATTGAAATTTTCACTCTTCAAGGAGCTGTTACAGTTTGAATTTGGTTTGTTAAAATACTTTGGTTGTTTCAAAAGTGATAGTAAACCATATTGTGTTAACATGACCAGTATAATATTTACAGCATAACTGGTGTGCACAGTTGACAATTTGCCATACTATATATTTGCTAGTCAAACAGATTTAACATAATTCTATCATTACCTCGGCCACATGAGATTTGCTTGCACCCCGCTGAAAATGCCACAATATTGGGCAGACGAGCGTGAAATACAGTCGTGCATCTATGTGAAGTTGAAACTTAAAAATCGTGGATGAATCTTTGACCTTAATTTACTTGCAATTTCGAATGTGATGCTGTATGGCGCTGTCGTGGATGGGTATTTTAATGCTAATCAAAATATGCCAAATAAAAAGGTTGATCTAAAGCAAAACTTAATTTGTACTTCTCTTTATTTTTTGTTTTGGGGCCCTTCGTGGCCAAGGTGGTTAATACGCCAGCGCAGCGCTATGACACGAGTGCCTCTCACCAATGCGGTCTCTGTGAGTTCAAGTCCAGCTCAGCCATACGTGGGAAGGTCTGCAAGCAATGTGCGACCTTTTCATTGTAATCTAAATTATGTCTAAGAAATACACACACCCTGGCCATCATTTCATTGCTCACACTTGTTGCTTTGGGTGTACATGTAAGTTGACTCTTGGCATGGAAAAAGCCTTGCATGTGATTTCCTTTTTGTGGTGTTCAGGTAAATGATACATGAAATGCATGGTTTTTATTTCGTAATATGGAGATTAGGATGTGACCCAACATTTAATAGCACAAAAAATCTTCTTGGGGGGGTGTGAAAATGGCTTTACAAACTTTCCAATGGCCTGAGCAGTCAGTCTGGAAATTATGTAGCCATGAAGGGGGCGGGGGCCGTAAGCTGGTCCCACGTACCCAGTATGTTCATTGATGATGTCATTTCTGAATATTCCCAAACATTCACAGATAATATGCATAGAATACTGGCCGGGGCTATTAAGAAACAGAAAAAATGAAAGCATCTTTCTTCATTTTCCTTAAATCCATACTCTTATATAGTATCTTTTTATGTATCCTTTTAAATTACATTTCTTGACAACGGCTGCAGCACTGATGTTGTATTCATTGTTGTGCCTCGCATATAACTCCTGCAAAGTACACCCAGCTGGAGTGTAGTCACATCCAGTCTACTGTACATGTATTTACAGTCTGCACTCAGTGTGGTAGATGATAATTCCATCCAATGTTGTGTAATAATACCCAGTCTTCACTCAGTGAGGCAGATGATAATTCCCCCCAATACTGTGTAGTCACACCTAGTCTGCACGCAGTGGGATAAATAATTCCCCCCAATACTGTATAGTCACACCCAGTCTGCACGCAGTGGGATAAATAATTCCCCCCAATACTGTGTAGTCACACCCAGTCTGCATGCAGTGGGATAAATAATTCCCCCCAATACTGTGTAGTTACACCCAGTGAGGTAGATGATAATTCCACCCAATGTCGTGTAGTCACACCCAATCAGCACTCAGTGAGGTAGATGATAATTCCACCCAATGTAAGTGTAGTCACACCCAGTGAGGTAGATGATAATTCCACCCAATGTCACCCAGTTTGAACCGAGTGGGATAAATGGTAATTCCCCCCAATACTGTACAGTCACACCCAGTCTGCACTCAGTGAGGTAGATGATAATTCCACCCAATGTCGTGTAGTCACACCCAGTCTCCACTCAGTGGGATGTACTTGCTGGCTCAGGTAGTTAAGGAGCTGACTTTCTGCGACTACCATACCAGGCCTTGACCAGCAAAGTCACATATATGAATCCAGCCCTCAATGTTTGGCTGCAGTTTAAAGTTCAGAGATTTATTAGATACCAGGGAAGGGTTTATTTTTTACCAGTTTCCTCAACTCACAAACTCTGGGAGAAATTCTGGGAAATTGGCATGATATGCCAATCAATCCATCTGAATCAACCAGTGGGGTCATCCTGCAGAAGACTATTTCACTCGTCACACCCTGTCAATTTTCGATGTGGGGTAGTCACACCAAGTGCAATGTAGCCACACCCTTTCTACCCCCAGTGCGGTGCAGTCACCCAGTCTACTATAATCACACCCAGTCTACACCTAGTCCACTGCAGCCACAACCAGTCTACACCTTGTCTACTGTAGTCACCCAATCTCCACCTTGTGGACTGCGGTCTCAACCAGTTTACACCTAGTACACCCATGTGCAGTAGCATGCACTGGTATCTTACACATGTTGAGCCTGATAATTGTTTGGTTTATCTACTTATTTGATTGGTAGTTTACTGTTAGAGATTTTCTTTCACTCCTTCCATATCAGTGAGAGTGATTAGTGGATGATCAAACAACTGCGACATAAACAAAAAAAAAAAAAAAACAACAGGTAAGTTTTGACTAGGCTTTAATTATGACAAAAGAGATCAGAAACACTTCATGAACTATTATGACAAAAAATAAACTTTCTCTTATAAAATCTTTACATTATAGTGGATATTATGTGTAAAACAGGATATCTTTTCATATAAAAAGAATATATGCAGCATGTACAAGGGTTGATCAGGAGATAATATGTAGAAAGCCTATTGATGTACATGTAGTATACAATTTCACATGTTACATGCATTAGGAATGTATCAAAATCCATAATGCTTCAAAGAACCAAAAAAATCACATACAACCTTTATAAATGTAAGTTTTGGAGAATGTGCCTGCATTAAAAATACTTGCGACAACATTTTCTTCGTCCATTTCTGACATCATCTTTCCTATCAAAGGCAAAATCATTTCATGATGTCAAACAGTTACTGTAAATCTTCAACCTTTTTAACCACTAAAGCACTTTTTTTCAGTGTAGTTTATGCGTACAATTATCACGAAAAAGATGCTAAATATGATTTAATTGTGTCATTAAAGATGCAAGCTTCAAAAAAACTGGGCAAATTATGTCTGCACACCCTACAGTTTTCTCATAATGTTTCAAAATGTTGGCGGCAGAAGCCAATCAAAAGGTTGAAGAATGAGGGTATGACATAAGTGTAGTTTGTATATGTATATGCATCACTTTATTTACATTTATTAAAATGCATGCGGACATGTACACATACATGTACGTAAATTTAAATCATTCTGCTAATACTGATTACTAATTATCGATTAATAACAGTTACCCGGTACACCAAGGTTACCAGTCTGTAACCCAGTTTAAATGTTTTATTAAATAACTCCTCTAAACAAACATTTAATATTTAGCATCGATAATTTTATCTCCAAACAAATTATAGCCTACACTTTAACACACAGTTTTGAATAAATTACTACATATATGTAGGAAGATCATCACTATTTCTAATGATAAATTGCTTTGTTGTTTCACGTCTTTTTTTAATATACATGTATATTTTATATACAAACAGTGTATAAAAGTAGCAAAAATTTGTTCAAACTACATAAACAAACATAATTTATACTATTCCATAAATTAAATCTACAGTACACAAAACTTGGCAGTCCTTAAAATTGTGAAAACGCTTACCCAGTACTTTTAAGATATATATATATATATATATGCTAGGAATAAAAAATGTTAAAATAGAGATTTTGATCGGGTAGATTTGTATTAAACAAAAAAATTAAGATGCATGCACATTATCTTACAAATTACAATCTCTATTATCATAATAAACCATTGTACAGGTATAAAAATATTAAATAAAAAAAAGCAATTTCTTAAAATGCTTCATCAAAAAGACACAGTCATGTATGTGTATACTGATACAACTGTTGACAAATATATAACACCTTTGTGTAACAAAATATACCTGTACCTGATCAGATTATTGCAAACATTCAATTGATTTCATAAATTTGTCGAGCAAAAGTTGAAAAAGAAAATATTAAACTGAACCTCAAGACAGCTAGTGTGCTTATCTAACTTACTGCATAAATAGGTAGTAAGTAGATAAGTACGTAGGGCCTCATGTGTAATGTTACTTATGGATTAAAAAACTCATTCACATAAACATTATTAACAATAATTGAAAGAGTTTGATAACCATAAGTACTGAATGTGTTATGTTACTTGTGGGGGGAAAAAAAAGACTTTCAATTACACATCACTAGCAATAATTCAAGGCATTTGCTATCCATAAAGTAGGGCCTAATGTGTAACGACACTTATAGATAAACAGGACTCAATAAAAATAAACACAATTACCAATAACTGAAAGAGTTTGTTATCCGTGAGTGTTAAATGTGTTATGTTACTGGCGAAAAAAAAAAAAAGAAGACTCTTTCAATTTACCATCACTAGCAGTAATTGAAGGCATCTGCTACCAGTATCCATACGTAGGGCCTAATGTGTTATGTTACTTATAGATAAAAAACTCATTCTAATTAACACAATTAGTAATATCTGAAAGAGTTTATTATCCATGTGTTATGTTACTTATTGAAAAAAAAACTTTTTCAGTAAAACCTTACTAGCAATAATTGTCAAAGGAGTTAATTTTCCATTCATAAGTAATGTGCCATTCACTGAATAGAATAGCTAAACCCTCAACAGAGTACACTAAGCATCAACACTGAACTTCAAACCGTTTCCAGCAACCTGCGGATGGTCGTGGGTTTCCCCCGGGCTCTGCCTGGTTTCCTCCCACCATAATGCTGGCTGCTGTCGTATAAGTGAAATATTCTTGAGCATGGCGTAAATCAGCAATCAAATAAATAAATAAATCAAACCGTTTCAAAAACATTTTTTCACATCAGTTCACTCTCTGTCCTTAGCTTGATCGCCCTCTTGCTTTTATCCACCCTTTCCCCGACAAAGTAGCGAAGAATACCGTTAATTAGTGGTGTCATGGAGTCTGGCTCTCGCTCATAGGCGTGCATGATGGAGGCGGTGGAGAGAGCAAATAAAGGAACAGAGGAGTAAGGTACCCAGGGGAGGATATGCTTCTCCATGCCCCAGACGAACAGAGCATAGAGAGTGTGGGGGATGAGGAAGAGCACCAGCTCCTTACGCCTGTTCGCCCGCTCAAACAGTACCCCGAGTCCCGCCACCAGCCCTGCCACAGCGGGAATGTAGTGTCTGAGGGGTGGGGGTTCCCTGAGGGTGGTTCGCAGGAAGCAGACCACGTACTTGGCTAACATCACCATGGATGCAAGGAATGTTGTAGACATGACAGTGTTCTTGATCAGTGAGCGTAGTACCTTTGCCGGCCTACAAACAAATTCATGATATCAATGTATACCTTACGTAATTCTTCTAATTTTTAGGAGAGTTAATAGTAGTGCTGAAAGCAAAGAACTACATATCTCTCCTGTTTTTTTTTTAAAGTAACAATATAAATATGTTGTTTATTAGATGGACTAACCATGTGAAAAAAGTAGCTAAATATACCTCATTCTTTTGCATGTATACTGGCTAAAAAGGGCACACCAGGTGTCCCAAAAATTAAAAGAATTACAATATTTAATGCACTGCCAACTGCCAAAAAATCACACCGATCAGAAGTCCTGATCATAAGACTGCATTCACTCTAAAACCAAATGTAAATCTGTCCCAAGCAACTGAATTTCTGGCGATGTGTAGCTTCTCAGAGCATCTGGAAGCAACTGGGATCAAATGCTAGTGTTTTGGACATGTTCTACTGTTCTGAAAATTCAAAGCATCAAGCTGTGTACTGATCGCTTGATCTACACATGATTTTTTACCTAAGTATAAAATGCAGGTGGACTTCGTCTGCGTGGACACAGTCAGAAGTTAACTCACACCTGGATTAGCATCAAATAAACAAGTCACCACAGCCTTTCAAGCCAGGAGTCACATTACAACTGTAACAAGTTCACTGTTTATGTCTGCATATGACTATGAAACCTGTTACATCACTAGTGAAAATATGTACACTGGGACTAACTCGCACAACCTACATATTCTCAAAATATTTGATATTTTGGTTGACGATATTTTTTATTTTCTCTTTTTATTTTTCTCTCCATGTCAGTTTCATTAAAATCCTTATTGTTATCATGGGCCACAATAATAAAAAAAAAAATTCCACACTGACCAACCCTAATTTTTCTGATAGGGCCTGGATGTGATCCACCAAGAATTTTTTAAGAATGGCCTTATCCGAACGTAGAGGAGTGCCTATTTCCGTGGACATCATATTTACCTGTTGATGAGCAGCTTATGTCTGAAGATAAGAACCGGCGCCAGATGGATAGGAAGGTACAGTTTGGCAAACATGGGCCAGCTCTGGATGAGGTCTCTGAGGGCATGACTGGTGCAGGAGTCTGTGTGAAGACCCACCTCGTTACAGGTGAGAAACTTCTCCCCAGGTACACGGAACAGCTGGTTTAAATTGTCGTCCGTATAATCACGGGACCACTTGAGGACAGAGTAGTAATATCCTTTAGGTAACAAGTGAGGCCTAAGAGCTGTACAGTACACCAGGAATGAACAGGACAAGCAGAACAACAGTGTGTCGCCGTGAACTATGGACGGGATTTGACCGCGGGTAATCAAGGTGGAAACGAGCGCACCCAGAGCTCGTGATATAGTGAACAATGACAGAGTTCTCCTTCGTACTGGATTCTCCAACACTATGGTCAATCCAGCTAACCCTCCTGCAATGCCATGATTCCATCCATCCTGCAGGACAAAATCAACTGTAAATTTGCTGCTTTAACACTTATATAGGTCTATTTTTATCAGCCAAAAGGGCAAGTTTAATTTCATTGCACATAAATTTGGAAGATCTGCTACATATGCATGTATGTATACTTGTTTTTTTTTATGTCATACTTAACAAGTTTTTAATCAAGTACAACGAGAGGAGGTATTAGCTGCATGTACATACACAAAAATGTACATATATACTGGGGTTCACGCCACCTAAGTCCTGCCACCACTGAAGTATCATGCCAAAGACACCCGACATGACACCTCATCCAGTCACACTATGCTGACACCGAGCCAATCAGTTCTGTTTCCTTGCTCTCACTTCTGAATGCTGAGCGCCAAGCACCAAGCAGCTACCATTTTTTTAAAAGTCTTTGGCATGACTCAACCTGGGACTGATCCCAGGTCTATCAGCTTCTGAAGAAGAAGCAGTGATCTGCTCTATAATCTGACTGATTGGTGTTTATGGCCTTACTCAAGAATTTTGGTATGAGACCATTTTACGGCAAAGAACTCTGAAAACAATTTTTCTTTAAAAAGAAGGCATATATGAAATGTTACACCGTGTGGTTAGCATGATGTATCTAGTTACTCTAGCATCACATCTCCTCGATTGAGTAGATGTGTTATGCTGTTCCTGAAATAGCCACACCCAGCACTAAAACTTGACCTGGTGTTCCAATCCATTACATAGGACAGCAACCTCTAAAGTTTGAATCTTTACACTGGTTCGGTTGATTGGTTTATAATGCCATGCCCAATGATTTTTCACTTTTTTTTTATGGGTGAGGTTCCCAGAGTAAAGATCGGAGCTATGACAGGTAATCTTTGATTGAGTCTTTGATACCTTGATAACACTGAACTGCATGTATCAATGAAACTGTAACAACATAATTATTCTACTTCAACAGGCACATAACTTATAATTCTAGACAAATGTGGGAATCCTCTGTTTTCAATTAGAAAAAAAGTGCCACACTTAATGTGAAAGACAGCACCTGACTAATGTTTATATCAACTTAAAGACTAACATTCAAAGTACATGTATCTTAAATTGGCATTAATTATTTTTTAGATTTTTTTCAACCCAGTATAAATTTATTGAAACTTTCTCTTGACGCAGCTTCAGCACGTCATGTTTACTCTAGCTTTCCCACGTTAAAGGTATTTCCGAACAATAGACTGAGCTGTAGCTTATTGCATATAAAAGGTGTGGACGTCAGCAATGAAGGCCCACATCATATACAGGACATACTGGAGGAATGTCTTCCTCTGCTTGAACTGTTGATGCAGTAGCTAGGCCTACTGTATCATTTACGCATAACCAAATTGTAGTAAACGATCTCAAAAAGATGTCTTATGCAGTAGTTCTTTGTTATCATATGTTACTTCATGGTGTGAATGGGTAAAGGCTACGAGTAGGCCGCACAATTTGACAGCAACGTGTTTGATTGGATAAAATTCCAAAGATGTCTGCCTCGATTCACTCTAGCCATTTGTGCAGCATTGTCATTTTGTTGTACATATTATTCGTTGAAATCTCATTAAAATAACAAAGTATGATACTTTTTAGAAAGATCGAGTATCCTGCTTTTGACTGAAAAATGTTTTAGCCTGGTGCTGTCGTGTCCTTTAATCAGTGCAAAAAGACCTGATTACCTTTGTTCCTCTTATTTTATGGATTGTTCTCACAAGGAACTCGTACACACTAGGGTATAGGCCAAGAAATGCTGCAAATCTGACACAGTCTTTGCTCAAGATCTCTTTTGCTATGTTTGGCAATCTAAAAAAATAATAATAATACATAGTAGCATAAAAAATAGTGCAAATACAAAAACATTTAAAGCAAGGAATTAAGCATCTTCAGCAAAACCGTCGCATACAACATCTGCACCATCTGCCTTTTAATTACTTTCAGTGCTCCATCTAGAATGAATGAATGCCCGCGTTTAACGTTGCTTTCACCCTTGGGGGTAGACTAGAATATTCCACCTCCAGCAGATGTTTCTGCCAACTTCAAAGCTACATTTATTTGTAGGGCCAGATAAATATCATAATCATAATTTCACATTCAAAAGGAGAATATCCATGAAAGTGTAGCTTACCATATCAAACCTTGAAATAATTTTTAAGTTGGTGCAGTACATGAGGACAAATCTTCCAGTTATTAATATTACTTTAAAAAAAAAACCCCAAAAAACACACATTCCAATGTTATTTAAATGACAGTCTTGTCTTGTAGGGTACCAAAAAGTTGGTCCTTTCAAAATATTATGTGGTGCAGGATGCCCTTGCCCTGCTGTTTATTTCAAGACTTGCCATAAAGCTTACTGTTAATGACAGCTTTTCCGTACCTTTCTCTAAACGGATTTTTCACTAAGGCGGTCACCGTTTTGAACCCAGCATACAGGCCCACGCCGCTCAGGAAACCCTTCAGGAAACGCCTAATGAAACGTTTTGCCAACTGAGACACCATGTATGGCTCATAAATCTCGTCAATGTCATCTTCATCAATGCCGTTTTTAGGACTATTGTCATCAGATGTTTCAGTTTCTTCGGCGTCAACAGGGATTTCCTCGATTAAGTCACTTCCAGGAGCGAAGACGCTCTTCCAATCAGCTGCCGCCATCTTGGCCAGGGAGTTTGATCACATGATACATTCGATGGGTTAGGGGTCGTGTTAAAATTTCAACAATGAAGAAAAGTATGGCAATCCTCACACGGTATATATTAGCATTGACCGATTTACTTCATGATTTACTGCATGGTCTTTCAAACAGGCCTACATACCCTTCATTAATTCCATTCGCCTCCTGGGTTTTGAACCTTGTTAAGGTCATTTCAGGGCTTCATTGAAAACCTAGTAACCCAACCAACTCGTCTCCAAAAAGAGACAGTTCTCTTAAGTTCTTTTATTGGGGTTTTGATGGATTTTTTTTTTATTATTGTAATTTTTCTCTGCATGTTAATTTCTTAAAACCCCTATCTTTTTTTCCATAACAACAATAAAATGTGCTACAAACAGACCCAATTTTTTTTCTTATGGGGTTGGGTTATGCTTAGTAAAGAAGGCATGGATTAAAAATGCTGACAATGGCTATAGGTTTACATGTGGATCGGGAAACCAACCATGCACCTAACCATAAAAGAAACAACAACAATAATTCAACTGTATTTATTTGGGTACGTGGGGGTCTGCTACGGATGCAGATGGTTATGTGTTTCCCCTGGACTCTACCTGCATGGTTTCCTTCTGTAATGCTGGCTGTCGCATGAGTGAAATATTCTTGAGTACAGCATAAAACAAATAAATATTTCAGCAGCAAGCTGGAAACAGACCAAAATGACTTCTAATCTGGCGTTCCATGGGATATGTTATGTAGGAGAAACCGGAAACATGATTGCACATCACTCGTACCCTACGCTCATGTGGTTAATATGCACATCAGGTGTTTGAGTGCACCTAACAGATGAAACAGTTAACCTCTCGGGTGGTAGAAATAACTTCTGCCTGATTGATTAAAACTGATGACAAGGCAAGGATTGTGATTTTAATTTTCTCAATGTGTTCAGTTTTCCTTCCTCTGAAATATGATAATTCGGTTATGCGAAAAAGAGAAGTAATAGTTTCTAAACTTTATGCGAGATACTTTATTAACCTGTTAACTTCTGTATGCAATCTCCTGGGCTTTCCAGCACTCTACAAAGGAAGGGAAATCTTATACTTTGTAGAAACCTACTTCATTAACACAAATGATTTCAATAACAACAGAATTGGTCATGGAAAATCATAGCTTGTGTAGGCTTGCTCTAAATTACCTCAATTTACTGGTTATACACCAGTCAGTATGGTGTAACATGATATAAGGCTTGAGACATGACAGTACCAGAAGTGGAACCTCACATGTTAATACATGCAGTATGCAGTAATTAGTAGGCCTATTTGTCACCACAGTGCATAAAAAAAAAGAACGATATCAGCCATTGAGCATTACAGAAATGTCATAGAGATTTTAAATAAAGTCGATGTTTTTCAGCTTAAATACTTAAGGTAGAATTCATAATATTTGACCCTAAGATGAGCTTAGCATGTAGAAACGAACCGAAACTCAATAAAATCATGTGTAAGAACTTTATTATAGCTAATAAAGCAGAATCAGAGATTGTAAATCTACTGGTGCAAAGGACAAATGTGATGACGACATGTACACAGTATGTGCAATTGTACATAATATACCGGTACAGAAATCATACCTTATCTGTTCACTGAAGTGTAAAATTATTCTCATAGCCATTGACTGAATGCAACCAACCTTTAAACCATTATTATAAATATGTTCCTTACGCATAACCCAACAGACCCTCTCACAAACAGCCCTCTCTTCATATTTACGTTTTCATTTGGATTTTGATTTCGATAGAAATTTAAAGCCTTTAATTCAATATCTTTTACACTGGCCTTAGCAGTTGTATTTGCACCGTGCATACAACTTTAATGAAAAAGTCATTCCGTTTCCGTTCACTGAATAAGTGACCTCACATGAGGAGGAGGCAAGGAAACCATTATCTATCAACACTTCCACTTCTGTTTATGTACGCAATTCTTCTAGAATGCACTCCAATAATCCAAGTATACATTTTTGTCAAAAACCGCAATCAGACATTTTTATTTTATTTTTTTTCTCACAGTTCTTGTTCATTAGCCACAATAAAAACATAACAATTCCCTACTGACTGAAACTGTTATTTTTTTTATTTTTTTTTATTTTATGGCAGTTTCAGATAATGCCCAATTGCATTTTATGCAGTGTACATATCATTGTGTACATTCAATATATACAGAAAGTTGTTCTCATAGTAACTGACCAACTGCTTGAACAGTAGCTATGCCTCCCAAATTATCTCTAGCCAATCAGGCAGTGGGGTAAAACTACCTCCGTCAGGGCATACATCTTGTCCCGACAAGCAGCACTTGACAGTGCAGGTTAGTAATCCAAAAAAGCAGAAAAATTCATTAACGGAGAAGAAAACATAAAAATAATATCAAAATGAGGTGAAAATCGTTAAAACTTATTTGCAAATATTGTCTATAATATTTTTTGACAGTTTTTTTTTTTTTTAAGGAGAGTAGTGTATTTGAACATATTTTGAGTATGATGTATATTTGGGACCACCATTTGGTATTTATCGCCGTTGCATAATATTGTTCTAAATAAGGGTGTGATGCATGTCTAACAAATTTAATTCAATATAAATTTGTTCATAACCAAAAATATTTAAGAATATATTAAAAATATATATATGATCACAATCTAAGTTGAAAACATTTTTTAGTCTTAAAGAACCAATTTCTAGTGTAAACACATGTATACATGTATGTATTAAACATATGTGACATCCTCATTTATATTTATTCATTTGATTGGAGTATTTCACTTATAGGACAGCAGCTCCTCATTTAAAACATTATTACAAGAAGACAAAATTTACCAAAAGGTGGTCCCAAATACCCATCATACAAAAATTACTTTCAAGCGTCTTTTACTCTATAAAGAAAAATCGAAAAATTCTCACCCTTTCATCTGAATCTGAATTAAATTTTCTCCACTTAATATATGCAAATACCCTGTCAAAACAGACAAATTAATGGTCTATTTGGACAGTTGAGAGTTTTGTGATAATTTACAGGTCATGTTCTGTCATATATGCAAAATCCCGTCAAAACTGAGAAATCAATGGTCTCATTAAATTGTCATGAATTTTCTTAAAATTTACAGATCATGTTCTTGCACATCCAATAATAAATGAAATGGCAAGGATTAAACCTGAAGACTGTCAGTTTTATCGCAGAAGGGTGTAACCCTTCATACAGATTGCATCCCTGAATCACTTGTCAGCTATGCTACACCATCGCCAGACAGTATTCAGATCATTATCCCTGAACCACTTGTCTGCTATGCTACACCATTGCCAGACAGTATTCAGATCATTATCCCTGAATCACTTGTCAGCTATGCCATACCATCCCCAGACAGTATTTGAGATCATTATCTCTGGATCACTTGTCTGCTATGCTACACCATCACCAGACAGTATTTCAGATCATTATCCCTGAATCACTTGTCTGCTATGCTACACCATCACCAGACAGTATTTCAGATCATTATCCCTGAATCACTTGTCAGCTATGCTACACCATTGCCAGACAGTATTTCAGATCATTATCCCTGAATCACTTGTCTGCTATGCTACACCATTGCCAGACAGTATTCAGATCATATCCCTGAATCACTTGTCAGCTATGCCATACCATCCCCAGACAGTATTTCAGATCATTATCTCTGGATCACTTGTCAGCTATGCTATACCATTGCCAGACAGTATTTCAGATCATTATCCCTGAATCACTTGTCAGCTATGCTACACCATCGCCAGACAGTATTTGAGATCATTATCTCTGGATCACTTGTCAGCTATGCTATACCATTGCCAGACAGTATTCAGATCATTATCCCTGAATCACTTGTCAGCTATGCCATACCATCCCCAGACAGTATTTCAGATCATTATCCCTGAATCACTTGTCAGCTATGCTATACCATCGCCAGACAGTATTCAGATCATTATCCCTGAATCACTTGTCAGCTATGCCATACCATCCCCAGACAGTATTTGAGATCATTATCTCTGGATCACTTGTCAGCTATGCTACACCATCGCCAGACAGTATTCAGATCATTATCCCTGAATCACTTGTCAGCTATGCTATACCATTGCCACACAGTATTTCAGATCATTATCCCTGAATCACTTGTCTGCTATGCTACACCATTGCCAGACAGTATTTCAGATCATTATCCCTAAATCACTTGTCAGCTATGCTATACCATCGCCAGACAGTATTCAGATCATTATCCCTGAATCACTTGTCAGCTATACTATACCATTGCCAGACAGTATTTCAGATCATTATCCCTGAATCACTTGTCAGCTATGCTATACCATTGCCACACAGTATTTCAGATCATTATCCCTGAATCACTTGTCTGCTATGCTACACCATCCCCAGACAGTATTCAGATCATTATCCCTGAATCACTTGTCAGCTATACTATACCATTGCCAGACAGTATTCAGATCATTATCCCTGAATCACTTGTCTGCTATGCTACACCATTGCCAGACAGTATTTCAGATCATTACCCCTAAATCACTTGTCAGCTATACTATACCATTGCCAGACAGTATTTCAGATCATTATCCCTGAATCACTTGTCAGCTATGCTACACCATTGCCAGACAGTATTTCAGATCATTATCCCTGAATCACTTGTCTGCTATGCTATACCATCCCCAGACAGTATTTGAGATCATTATCTCTGAATCACTTGTCAGCTATGCTATACCATTGCCAGACAGCATTCAGATCATTATCCCTGAATCACTTGTCTGCTATGCTACACCATTGCCAGACAGTATTTCAGATCATTATCCCTGAACCACTTGTCTGCTATGCTATACCATTGCCACACAGTATTTCAGATCATTATCCCTGAATCACTTGTCAGCTATGCCATACCATCGCCAGACAGTATTTCAGATCATTATCCCTGAATCACTTGTCTGCTATATTACACCATTGCCAGACAGTATTCAGATCATTATCCCTGAATCACTTGTCTGCTATGCTACACCATCACCAGACAGTATTTCAGATCATTATCCCTGAATCACTTGTCAGCTATGCTACACCATTGCCAGACAGTATTTCAGATCATTACCCCTAAATCACTTGTCAGCTATACTATACCATTGCCAGACAGTATTTCAGATCATCCCTGAATCACTTGTCTGCTATGCTACACCATTGCCAGACAGTATTTCAGATCATCCCTGAATCACTTGTCTGCTATGCTACACCATCGCCAGACAGTATTTCAGATCATTATCCCTGAATCACTTGTCAGCTATGCTATACCATTGCCAGACAGTATTCAGATCATTATCCCTGAATCACTTGTCAGCTATACTATACTATTGCCAGACAGTATTTCAGATCATCCCTGAATCACTTGTCTGCTATGCTACACCATCACCAGACAGTATTTCAGATCATTATCCCTGAATCACTTGTCAGCTATACTATACTATTGCCAGACAGTATTTCAGATCATCCCTGAATCACTTGTCAGCTATGCTATACCATTGCCAGACAGTATTCAGATCATTATCCCTGAATCACTTGTCTGCTATGCTATACCATTGCCAGACAGTATTCAGATCATTATCCCTGAATCACTTGTCAGCTATGCCATACCATCCCCAGACAGTATTTCAGATCATTATCCCTAAATCACTTGTCTGCTATGCTACACCATCACCAGACAGTATTCAGATCATTATCCCTGAATCACTTGTCAGCTATACTATACTATTGCCAGACAGTATTTCAGATCATTATCCCTGAATCACTTGTCAGCTATACTATACCATTGCCAGACAGTATTTCAGATCATTATCCCTGAATCACTTGTCAGCTATGCTACACCATTGCCAGACAGTATTCAGATCATTATCCCTAAATCACTTGTCAGCTATACTATACCATTGCCAGACAGTATTTCAGATCATTATCCCTGAATCACTTGTCAGCTATGCTACACCATTGCCAGACAGTATTTCAGATCATTATCCCTAAATCACTTGTCAGCTATGCTATACCATCGCCAGACAGTATTCAGATCATTATCCCTGAATCACTTGTCAGCTATGCTACACCATTGCCAGACAGTATTCAGATCATTATCCCTGAATCACTTGTCAGCTATGCTACACCATTGCCAGACAGTATTTCAGATCATTATCCCTGAATCACTTGTCTGCTATGCTACACCATTGCCAGACAGTATTCAGATCATTATCCCTAAATCACTTGTCAGCTATACTATACCATTGCCAGACAGTATTTCAGATCATTATCCCTGAATCACTTGTCAGCTATGCTACACCATTGCCCGACAGTATTTCAGATCATTATCCCTGAATCACTTGTCTGCTATGCTATACCATCCCCAGACAGTATTTGAGATCATTATCTCTGAATCGCTTGTCAGCTATGCTATACCATTGCCAGACAGCATTCAGATCATTATCCCTGAATCACTTGTCTGCTATGCTACACCATTGCCAGACAGAATTCAGATCATTATCCCTGAATCACTTGTCAGCTATGCCATACCATCACCAGACAGTATTTCAGATCATTATCCCTGAATCACTTGTCTGCTATGCTACACCATTGCCAGACAGTATTCGGATCATTATCCCTGAACCACTTGTCAGCTATACTATACCATTGCCAGACAGTATTTCAGATCAATATTCCTGAATCACTTGTCTGCTATGCTACACCATTGCCAGACAGTATTCAGATCATATCCCTGAATCACTTGTCAGCTATGCCATACCATCCCCAGACAGTATTTGAGATCATTATCCCTGAATCACTTGTCAGCTATGCTACACCATCACCAGACAGTATTCAGATCATTATCCCTGAATCACTTGTCAGCTATACCATACCATCCCCAGACAGTATTTCAGATCATTATCCCTGAATCACTTGTCTGCTATGCTACACCATTGCCAGACAGTATTTGAGATCATTATCCCTGAATCACTTGTCAGCTATGCTACACCATCACCAGACAGTATTTCAGATCATTATCCCTGAATCACTTGTCTGCTATGCTACACCATTGCCAGACAGTATTTCAGATCATTATCCCTGAATCACTTGTCAGCTATGCTACACCATTGCCACACAGTATTTCAGATCATTACCCCTAAATCACTTGTCAGCTATGCTACACCATCACCAGACAGTATTTGAGATCATTATCCCTGAATCACTTGTCAGCTATGCTACACCATTGCCAGACGGTATTTCAGATCATTATCCCTGAATCACTTGTCAGCTATGCTATACCATTGCCAGACAGTATTCAGATCATTATCCCTGAACCACTTGTCTGCTATGCTACACCATCCCCAGACAGTATTCAGATCATATCCCTGAATCACTTGTCAGCTATGCCATACCATCCCCAGACAGTATTTGAGATCATTATCTCTGGATCACTTGTCTGCTATGCTATACCATTGCCAGACAGTATTCAGATCATTATCCCTGAATCACTTGTCAGCTATGCTATACCATTGCCACACAGTATTTCAGATCATTATCCCTGAATCACTTGTCTGCTATGCTATACCATTGCCAGACAGTATTCAGATCATTATCCCTGAATCACTTGTCTGCTATGCTACACCATCCCCAGACAGTATTCAGATCATTATCCCTGAATCACTTGTCAGCTATGCCATACCATCCCCAGACAGTATTTCAGATCATTATCCCTGAATCACTTGTCAGCTATGCTATACCATTGCCAGACAGTATTCAGATCATTATCCCTGAATCACTTGTCAGCTATGCTACACCATTGGCAGACAGTATTTCAGATCATTATCCCTGAATCACTTGTCTGCTATGCTACACCATCGCCAGACAGTATTCAGATCATTTAGTCACAGTTCCGAAACTGGACAAGAGTGTCGAAAGGTGCATAAAATGAACCATATTGAGTCTGGGATTAAGATAGACCCATATTCTAATCTCCCACTGAATAAGGGTTAAAGCTGAAAGTACATGTACATTCTTTATAATTATTACATGTACATTCTTTACAATTATTACATGTACATTCTTCACAATTATTACATGTACATTCTTTAAAATTATTACATCTACATTTTTTATAATTATTACATCTACATTCTTTATTAAAATTATTACATGACCACATACACTGTTTAAACTTAGATATCGAGGCCTTCAAGGTTACAAAAATGAAAATAATATATATTATGTCATATTACACCTGTATAAAATGTCCTTATGGCACAGTTATAAAAATAACAATTAAGCATTTAGCATAAAACATAGTACTTACAATACATGTAAGTATATAAAATTATAGCTGCACAGGAAAAGCCTACATGTAACTAACAGGCATGGTTGGTGAATCCTCAAGCAATAATAATTCAGCATATTTTGTGTAACGTTGCTCTGAGTTTTATTGCAATATTGGAATACAGAGTGAAAAATGTTATCTGGCGGTTTGATCAGTCAAATGCCAGCTACCCTTTAGCTAGAAAGTTTTACACAGCAATCCATGGACATCAAACCTACCTTACAATTGTCATCACTGTCACTGAGACAGGCCTTTCACCTCACTGGATAGGTCCATTTGTAAGATATCAATGCTAATGAACAAGATTACAGTTATCACTCACATTGTGTTTTTTTTTTTTTTTGATTGGTGTTTTACGCCGTACTCAAGAATATTTCACTTATACGACGGCGGCCAGCATTATGGTGGGTGGAAAACCGGGCAGAGCCCGGGGGAAACACACGACCATCCGCAGGTTGCTGGCAGACCTTCCCACTTACGGCCGGAGAGGAAGCCAGCATGAGCTGGACTTGAACTCACAGCGACCGCATTGGTGAGAGACTCCTGGGTCATTACGCTGCGCTAGCGCACTAACCAACTGAGCCACGGAGGCCCCCCACTCACATTGTGGAAACGTGGGGTACAAACATGGGAAACCTGGGATACAAGATCACATTGCACGGAATCCGGGAGCGAATCGTGCTGGTAACTAGCAGTGTGTGTGATCAATCCTATTCTGAGACAGGAAAATAAGCATTAAGTCAACTTATCTGACTCCAATGATCTAAAGCCTCTAAAACTGAATTGCGTAATTATGATTCTTTCCAATACCTACTGTAATTCTTCAACCTTTTTGCAAGGTGTTTATTCAAGCATATTCTTATGCTTAATTATACTTTATACTAGGAAAAAGGTCAATAACTTGCACTGAAAGGTTGAGGAATAAGGGTAAGTGTACAATAAGGTATAGTATAACTTTGGAAACAAGCTGCCACAAACGATCACAAGATTAAGCGTGTTTACAAGGTCATGATGACACGGACCCAACAACCTTGAAGAAATAGGTCATGCCCAATAAAAAGAACAATAAGGTTCTTCTCTATGTCTAGGTGCCCATGTGCTAGAAGGTTGAGGAATGTTCATTGAAAAGCATTTAGACATATCGTAGTTACAAGCAAGTTACAAAATTTAACATATGTGATCACAATATTTTGAATAACAAAAACCCAGACCACAACAAAAAATAAGAAAAAAAATAATGAACAAATGCTCTTTAAAGCGTGTGTGTGGTCAAACTGATAACAACCACACAATTGAAAGAGAGTTTACTGACAGACAGGACAGAGGGACAGACAGTGACCGTGACAACAACACTGCAAAGCCTATTTTGGTCACGGTGTGAAAATCGAGAACATTACATGTAACTTGTAAGGCACACCACATTTACATGTATGTGTGTATACACATGTATGCTTGGTGTTTAACGCCGTACTTAACAATTCTTCAGTCATGTGACAAGGAGTCGTTACAGCTGTGTGTAAATATGCTGTGTCCGCAAGCTGCCAAAGTGCTGCCGCCACTGAAGTATCATGCCAAAGACACCACACATGACACCCACCCTGTCACATTACACTGACACCGTATCAACAGCATCCTGTTTTCATGCCCTAATCTCTTAGTGCTGAGGGTCAAGTAAGGCAGCAGCAAGTATCATTTTTAAAGTCTTAGGTTTCGGTCCCCGGGTTTGCTCTCGGGGTCCCGACTTAAATGAATGGATGAGTGAAAACAATTTTGCAATCGTATAACCACGAGGGGCCATTAGGTCTGTGTACATACATGTATACTGTGTCTCCTGACTTCAAGGCAGGCACTCCTACCAATACACCACCAGACGGGCCTAATAGAAGTTTATTGGAGAATTATTCATATTGGCTGATAGGCATGTGCAGTACTATGATTTCCACATTCTCATTAAATGATTTATATATTTCAGTGGAGTTTAATTATGCTGTATGAATCCAAAAATTCCAAATGATTTTTTATGCAGGTTTTTGGAGCCATGATAATAAACAGAAAAACTTGGTAAAATATTTGAGGTTTGCCAACATACATGAACAGCAATAAAAAATTTGTAAATATGATTTCTGTAAAGGATCATAAAGTGATAAACAAATACAGTAATATCAATAATATTGCACTGAATCACCTGAACTAGCTGAAAGAAACTTTCAATATAATTTCAATATTCATCTTTAATAAAAACAAATCTGCAAACTAGCTCATGTTCATACACGTTTGTTCTTGATTTGTTCAGGATTTGTTCGGGGGTACTTCCAAAATTACCTTTGTCTAGACTGTTACAGTGAGACGCAAAATCATGTACAAGTATGATACGATTAGTCTAATACCCCATTTACACGGCCACAATTTCATTGAAAGATACATGAAAAGGAACTATAATACAAAGATTATGTTTAATCTTTAAGATTATGACAAATGAAGAAAATTATGACTCCAAATATTTTTGCTGAAAAAAATTTCTTTTTGGGTGTATTTTTATATCTGTTAATTACCGCCATAGATTACGCATATTTTCCATCAATGGTCAGATTTTTTCATCGTTGATCTTGCTCGGAACTTGGTGAACAACCCCGAAGTGGTCCAAGCCCGGTGAACATGTACACAGATACTGCATGGCTTTTTCGGGCCACTCATCCCCAATTCGGTCTATTCCCCTTACCCCGCCCCCATTTGGCCAGACTCGTTCAGTCTGTCCCCAACAGAGTTCTTTTTAAGCAGGGATCATCACTGAAGTCACCGCTGCAAGCTACTTAACTTCCGGACTGACCACTGAGGCCTTAAGAAAACTGTGCTTTGAAGCCATTTTTACCCGTCCAAAATGAAAGTTAAAAAATTTGTTTGTACCGTTATATGTTATTGCACATGATTGTTTGCACATTAAGAAATAAAACCATAGCCTTTCATGTATCCTTTAAGTTCAAATCTAAACTGGTTTAAATCGCAATCAGTTGTGAAAATGCATACATTCCCACAGCCAGGTAGTCAAGTCAGACTTAGGACAGTTCACCCATTTATCTGTTCACACGATCACATTTAAACCAGTTCAGTACAGCAATGTCATGCGAAAAAATGAGTAACATTTGATCCAGTTATCACTCCTACATCACAGACAAACTGACTCATTAAGCCCTGAAAATGGATTAAAGGCACTTTAAAGGCCAGCTCAATGTCTGAACGGAGTATTACTCTTTGTTTTGGAATGATGAAGCCCTTCCTGTGAGAGATACCAGAGGGTCACTTTCACAAAACTTTAAATAAATAAAATTTCTTGTAGCTTTCTTCGTAAATGACATCATCCAGCCTGCAGCCCTCCAACACGACATCATTTACATGCACCAGGAAAAGAGCCAAAAAACTGACTGTACTGAATGTTTGCACAGTGGTCCCATGGCATTTAATACACAACTAGAATCAATGGTAGTTAGTACTCAAGTTGCATGTACTTGATTGATGACAAAATCGAGATTTTTGTAGCAAGTATCATCAAACTGGAGATCATACAGAAACTCGTCTCTGGTTCTGTTGAAATGCCACTCTTCAAGGCAGTCCTGGGCAAACTGCTGATAATCCAAGTGAAATTTATTAACAAATAAGTGAGGCTGAAGAATTATCATGGGAAGATCTCTAACTCCGAACACACAAACTTCCCGCACAAACTTGCCTTCACATGGGTATTGAATAGGGGCATGATACCAGACAACAAAGCGGCTCAGTTGGGGGTTACGATCATCATCGCTGTCGGTATTACCTGCCAGACAAAAAGACAACAAAAAAGGATCTTTAACCATAAAATAGATAAGTATACCCTTAACAATCTAAAATTTCGACAATAACTTGCTCACATTTCCTGACTCTGACAGCTGCTTTAAGACTTGTTTGGAAGAAAGGATGATATCCTACAGGACAAATCTAAGTTTCATCACCAAAATAATATTTTATGACAATTTTTCTGCTTCCAAAACCTGTTTTTTTGTGAGCAAAATTTTAGGTCATTAGTAACCCCACAATCAGCATCCAATAATAGGGAATACTATACTCAAGCAAATGTTAGGGGTGGTATCCTTAAGACCGTGCATGTGTAGAGTGTACTGTGTATTAGGATCACAGAATCAATGTTTAATGAAATGTTAGAGCAGTTATCTCAAAAAGTACTGCACGTATACAGGTTATGAAATACAAATACTTGAAGAACAATAACATAAAGGGGATGTCATAGTCTGGGAGCTAGCAGAGGTTTATCGGTCAGGTCGCGTATGAAAGGTTTGATTTTTTTTTTTTTTTTTTTTTTGATTGGTGTTTTACGCCGTACTCAAGAATATTTCACTTATACGACGGCGGCCAGCATTATGGTGGGTGGAAACCGGGCAGAGCCCGGCGGAAACCCACGACCATCCGCAGGTTGCTGGCAGACCTTCCCATGTACGGCCGGAGAGGAAGCCAGCATGAGCTGGTCTTGAACTCACAGCGACCGCATTGGTGAGAGGCTTCTCGGTCACTACGCTGCGCTAGTGCGCTAACCGACTGAGCCACGGAGGCCCCTGAAAGGTTTGACACATTGAATATACAGAACCATATGTGGAAAGGCCAAAATGGTGATTTTTAACTGCGGCAGACGTGTACAGCTCTCTAGGGGTGGGGTGGAAAGTACCCCAAAACTAATTTTATCGGTCACAATTCAATACGAAGATGAAACTTATTCAAACATTCTTAATGACAACCTGATCACTAAAAGCCAATTCTTAGGTTCCAAGCTCATGCACTACGCCACTTAAGAACGGCCTAATTAACGCCGATTATGGCTTTTATCAGTCAGGAATTTTTTTAAAAAAAAAAAGAACCTTGAGATATAGTGATTTTAAAATGCTAATGAAGATCCAACATGCACATAAACACTTAAGAACCGATTAAAAGTTATCTAAAATTTGCAGCAAATGGACTAGATTTATTAATTCATGCATCTATCCAACTTGTATTTAATAGTACAATTTCGTGTTCTTCATGCTCCAGAAGAGTGCCAACCATTGCCAGGGGTCTGACAAATCACAAGGCTTAAAGTCAAACCCTAAATGGCACAACCTTAATTTTAACACGAGTCAACTCTCTGAAGGAAAAGACATCTAAAAATTGAAGTAGGCATCGCTAAATAGATCACTTAAAACTATGCATAAACATAGCTTCATTTACTTGTTCAGATTTTTGCAAAGAGAGTCAAAGGCGTTCAAACATTTGAATTATATGGCGGGCTTTACAGATCGCACTATCAGAGGTCAGGAACAGTGATGTCACAGGGAAGTTTATCCAACTCTAATCAGGACACTGACTGTTGGAATAATTCTTTTTACCCATGAGATTACTGACAAAATATTCCTAAAAATTCCTTCCTCCTGTCATGCTGAGCATCAGAAAAATTGGCGATGTGACGTCAGAGTTCTTAGAAACCGTCAGTATGGCTCATAAAGCCCACCTTACTATTCAAATATTTGAATGCCTTTCAACAGTCTTAAAAAAATTTGAAAAAATAAATGAAAGCATTTTTACACATAGTTTGCAGTTGTCCACATGATGTACCTTACTTCACATGTTAGCTTTCTTTTACTTTAATATACTGAACCAAGCCACTGAAGAACCCCCTAATTCATGTTTTTCTGACATCTGTTGGTAATGTTGGTTACACACGTGCAACAAGATGCACCAGGACATGGTCATTATGAAATGGTGATTCTTAATGTCTATAAAAGCAGCACAAACAAGTAGTACCTTGTAACTGCTACGATTTTGACAGGTTGTAATATTTCTGCGCATGTTCTGTTAACCGATACTAATGAAACATGTGCTGTAACATGTAAGGTTGGTAAATTACAGCTAAGGAAATTAGAAATGTTTAGTTGCTTTACAACAACAACAACAACAAGAACATGTATTGTATACATGGAACAGTCCACACTAGGTGTAGTAGTGTAAAACAGAAAATACGTTAATGTAATGAAATGCTGTAGTATTTACTTATTTATTTGATTGGCGTTTTACGCCCTACTCAAGGATATTTCACTTATACGACGGCGGCCAGCATTATGGTGGGTGGAAACCAGGCAGAGCCATCCACAGGTGGCTGGCAGACCTTCCCACATACGGCCAGAGAGGAAGCCAGCATGAGCTGGACTTGAACTCACAGCGAATGCATTGGTGAGAGGCTTCTGGTTCATTACGCTGTGCTAGCGTGTTAACCAACTGAGCCACGTAGGCCTCCTAAGTTATGAGTACTGATTATCCATTCGTTTACACTTACAGTCAATGGCCAACTACAGACTAAGATGACGTTAAAGGAGCAAAATAAAATGTGGCTGTGATCTCTACGCTGACTAACAAGCCTCTGTCATCTGGATATGAACATGTGACCACCTGTGTCAAGGGCTACAGGTAGTTGAGAAAAATGAAGTATTCATTCATGCACAAGTTCTCACCTTTAAATGTGCCTGGAATCCTTAAATGAGCATTTGCGTTCAGCGACTGGAAAAAAATCTCATCTGGAATTTCTGTGTTTTTCACCCATTGTAAGAAATCTTGAGCTGTTTGATTGTGGAGAACGTAATCGACAAAGCCCCGGGAAGCTGTGATCTTGAGTGAGCCTCCAACTGCCTTGATCCCATGGGGAGGCACACTGGCAATGCTGACTCTGGAGCTATATTTCCTTCACAGCCACAAAATGAAAAAACAAATGTCATTCTAGGAAAAATGTCAAGAAATACAAAAGGTACACTTTAAATACACATATTAAGATGAAACTACAACGTAAACACTGTCAACTGTAATCAAAAATACTACTTTCGTCTTCAACAGAAAAAAAAAGGCTGTTCTATTTAAAGCCTCTGCATCTTAAAAGCTGGGTTAAATGTACAAATAGGGGCCTCTGTGGCTTGGTTGGTAAGCGCGCTAGTGCAGCGTGATGACCCAGCAGTCTCTCACCAATGCAGTCGGCGTGAGTTCAAGTCCAGGTCATGCTGGCTTCCTCTCCGGCCGTACGTGGGAAGGTCTGCCACCAACCTGCGGATGGTCGTGGGTTTCCCCCGTGCTCTGTCCGGTTTCCTCCCACCATAATGCTGGCTGCCGTCGTATAAGTGAAATATTCTTGAGTATGGCGTAAAACACCAATCAAATAAATAAATACAAATATGTAATAAAGATTAAGACAGTCTGAACTGCTTTCCAAAACTCAGAAAAATGACACTGTAGTAATTGTAAGTTTGAGAAGATAATACAGAAACAAAATTTTTCTGTCGTTTCCACATTTGCCTGGTGTGATGTCAAGCAAGAACGTACACATACAGCGTCAACCATTACCACCTTACAGCTAAATTTGATGTGGTACCATACTTTCAAACTCTCTTGACGTCACTCTAGCATAATTGCCTTACTCGATGTCACAGCTCCCTGATTCAACATCACATAATGAATACTGTCACATCGTACCAGGCAAACATAACGGAGACTGCTGCATATTTATTTTTGAAAATTTATCAGTTATAATTGTTTAATAGACAGTGTTATACACTGTAATTCTTTCTGAAGTATGGTTTTATCTCAATCTGTTCCACAGAATTTCCTTGATAACATTTTAATATCTCCACCTCCAGTAGTTTCTCGACCGGCCCGGATAGCACAGTTGGTAGAGCGTCCGCTTCAGGACCGGTAGATCCAGGATCAATCCTTGGTCGAGTCACACCTAAGACTTTAAAAGAGGAAGTTGTAACTTCCTTGCTTGGCGTTCAGCATGAAGGGGATAGTGCAACAACTGGTTGACCCGTATCAGTATAATGGCTCGGGCGGGGCGGCTTACTTGCCTTCAGTAAGTCGTCTCAGTGAAGCAGCACTAGATAAAAGAGCGGTGGAAATCCGTCCTGCTACAAGGAGGCACATCTTGTGCATGCACCTAAGGATTCCTTCATCATCATATGACTGAAAAATTGTTGAGTACGACGTTAAACCCCAAGCACTCACTCACTCACTCACTCCAGTAGTTTCTCTTTGAACTGAAGTAGCACTGAAGAAGTTTGTCCAATGACTGAATACATGTAGTTAATGATTGTCTATTCATTATCTACTGTCATATATGTGTACATATGTGTACATGATGCATTATGGGGTATGAAAAAAAACATTTAAGAGTTAACCAAATCAGATTTTCTCTATTTTTACCAAGATTATCTCAAATTATTACTCATAACTGTACTACATGTATTTGTATGTACTGCAGTGTTAAAATGGTTCTATAGTTTGAAACAGTCATAATGTGATCTGCTTTATAAATTTTAGAAACTTTATGACCGATTTTTTGTGGTAATGTGTGCACAGAAGAGGCTGATACTTTGTGAAAGGTACCCATTTCGGCTATTCTTAAATAAAAGCAAAAAATTCAGTTGGATTTACATTGATTGATTCTTCAAAATGTTTCGTATAATCTCTTTAAATTTCTGGATGACATTTTTCTGTTCCATGTAACACTGTCACACTACCAATGATCTCTATAGATATAGTACACATAACATTCCAATATCAAGGTTTGTTGCAGTGCACTGACAACATGTTAACCTTACATGAGGCTTGTGGCAGTGCACTGACAACATGTTAACCTTACATGAGGCTTGTGGCAGTGCACTGACAACATGTTAACCCTACATGAGGCTTGTGGCAGTGCACTGACAACATGTTAACCCTACATGAGGCTTGTGGCAGTGCACTGACAACATGTTAACCTTACATGAGGCTTGTGGCAGTGCACTGACAACATGTTAACCCTACATGAGGCTTGTGGCAGTGCACAGACACCATGTTAACCCTACATGAGGCTTGTGGCAGTGCACAGACACCATGTTAACCCTACATGAGGCTTGTGGCAGTGCACAGACACCATGTTAACCCTACATGAGGCTTGTGGCAGTGCACAGACACCATGTTAACCCTACATGAGGCTTGTGGCAGTGTACAGACACCATGCTAACCCTACATGAGGATAGTGGCAGTGCACAGACAACATGTTAACCCTACATGAGGATAGTGGCAGTGCACAGACACCATGTTAACCCTACATGAGGGTTGTGGCAGTGCACAGACACCATGTTAACCCTACATGAGGCTTGTGGCAGTGCACAGACACCATGTTAACCCTACATGAGGATAGTGGCAGTGCACAGACAACATGTTAACCCTACATGAGGCTTGTGGCAGTGCACTGACAACATGTTAACCTTACATGAGGCTTGTGGCAGTGCACTGACAACATGTTAACCCTACATGAGGCTTGTGGCAGTGCACTGACAACATGTTAACCTTACATGAGGCTTGTGGCAGTGCACTGACACCATGTTAACCCTACATGAGGCTTGTGGCAGTGCACAGACACCATGTTAACCCTACATGAGGCTTGTGGCAGTGCACAGACACCATGTTAACCCTACATGAGGCTTGTGGCAGTGCACAGACACCATGTTAACCCTACATGAGGCTTGTGGCAGTGCACAGACACCATGTTAACCCTACATGAGGCTTGTGGCAGTGCACAGACACCATGTTAACCCTACATGAGGCTTGTGGCAGTGCACAGACACCATGTTAACCCTACATGAGGGTTGTGGCAATGCACAGACACCATGTTAACCCTACATGAGGCTTGTGGCAGTGCACAGACAACATGTTAACCCTACATGAGGCTTGTGGCAGTGCACAGACAACATGTTAACCCAACATGATGGTTGTGGCAGTGCACAGACAACATGTTAACCCTACATGAGGGTAGTGGCAGTGCACAGACATCATGCTAACCCTACATGAGGGTTGTGGCAGTGCTCAGACAACATGTCAACCCTACATAATGGTTGTGGCAGTGCACAGACAATATGCTAACCCTACATAAGGGTTGTGGCAGCCCACAGGCAACATGTTAACCCTACACGAGGTTTGTGGCAGCATGCAGATATTACGCCCTACAGAGGGATTGTGGCAGAAAGCTGACAACATGTTAACCCTACACGAGGTTTGTGGCAGCACAAAGACAACATGTTAACCCTACATAAGGGTTGTGGCAGTGCACAGACAATATGTTAACCTTACATAAGGGTTGTGGCAGTGCACAGACACTATGTTAACCCTACATAAGGGTTGTGGCAGTGCACAGACAATATGTTAACCCTACATGAAGGCTGTGGCAGCACACAGACACCATTTTAACCCTACATAAGGGTTGTGTCAGCCCACAGGCAACATGTTAACCCTACATGAGGCTTGTCGCAGCATGCAGATATTATGTTATCCCTACAGAGGGATTGTGGCAGTGCACAGGCAACATGTTAACCCTACATAAGGGTTGTGGCAGTGCACTGACAACATGTTAACCCTACATAAGGATTGTGGCAGCACACAGACAACATGTTAACCCTACATAAGGGTTGTGACAGTGCACTGACAACATGTTAACCCTACATGAGGCTTGTGGCAGTGCACTGACAACATGTTAACCCTACATAAGGATTGTGGCAGCACACAGACAACATGTTAACCCTACATAAGGGTTGTGGCAGCAAGCAGACAACATGTTAACCCTCATAAGGATTGTGGCAGAAAGTTGACAACATGTTAACCCTACATAAGGATTGTGGCAGCAAGCAGACAACATGTTAACCCTACATAAGGGTTGTGGCAGCAAGCAGACAACATGTTAACCCTCATAAGGATTGTGGCAGAAAGTTGACAACATGTTAACCCTACATAAGGATTGTGGCAGCAAGCAGACAACATGTTAACCCTACATAAGGGTTGTGCTAGCAAGCAGACAACATGTTAACCCTCATAAGGATTGTGGCAGAAAGTTGACAGCATGTTAACCCTACATGAGGGTTGTGGTAGCAAGCAGACATGTTAACCTTTCATAAGGATTGTGACAGAACGCAGACTTGCTAACCCCTCATGTAAATAAGGGTTGTGGCAGTATGCAGACAACATATTAACCCCACATAAGGCTTGTGGCAGCGCACAGACAACATGTTAACCTTACATAAGGGTTGTGGCCGTGCAGAGACAACATGTTAACCCTACATAAGGGTTGTGGCTGTGCAGAGACAATATGTTAACCCTCCATGAGGGTTGTGGCAGTGCACAGACAACATGTTAACCCTACGAGGGGTTGTGGCAGTGCACAGACAATACGTTAACCCTACATGAAGGCTGTGGTAGCGCACAGACACCATGTTAACCCTACATAAGGGTTGTGGCAGCACACAGACACCATGTTAACCTTACATAAGGGTTGTGGCAGTGCACAGGCAAAATATTAACCCTACATGAGGGCTGTGGTAGCACACAGACAACATGTTAACCTTACATAAGGGTTGTTGCAGTGCACACTCAACATATTAACCCTACATAAGGGTTGTGGCAGTGCACAGGCAACATGTTAACCCTACATAACAGTTGTGGCAGCACACAGACACCATGTTAACCCTACATAAGGGTTGTGGCAACATGCTGACAACATGTTAACCTCACATAAGGGTTGTGGCAGCGCACAGACAACATGTTAACCCTACATAAGGGTTGTGGCAACAAGCAGACATTTCATGGGAAAGTAACATACATAGATGCCTCAACAAATGCATTTCTTTAAATGTATAATACCAGCAGCATTATGGTGACTATAACCCCTGGGGGGAATCTACACAAAGGTGTCCACGTCAAATCCAAACCATGCAGAAAACAGTAGCCCAGACACAAAATCGTTTCTATTTATGTAGTATATATAAGGAAAATGGCTATCTGGTTACCATGACAACCGTGAAAATGGACAAGTGTGAACCGTGACAAATTGTCATCTGTGTATCTATGTATCCACCCAAAATTAAAACTGTGTGGAAACCTGTTGGAGTTAGCGTGAGTGAGTGCTTGGGGTTTAACGTCGTACTCAACAATTTTTCAGTCATATGACGACGAAGGAATCCTTAGGATGCATGTACATGTAGTGTGCCTCCTTGTTGCAGGACGGATTTCCACCGCTCTTTTATTTAGTGCTGCTTCACTGAGATGGCTTTCCCCCGGGCCATTATACTGATATGGGTTAACCAGTCGTTGCACTATCCCCTTCATCCTGAACGCCAAGCGAGGAAGTTACAACTTCCTCTTTTAAATTCTTAGGTGTGACTCGACCAAGGATTGATTCTGGATCTACCAGTCCCAAAGCGGACGCTCTACCAACTGTGCTATCAGGGCCGGTTGTTGGAGTTAGAGCTCGGACACCAAATCATATGTATCTATATACTATACATAAGGAAAATGGCTGTCTGGTTACCATGACGGCCGCGAAAATGGACAAATGTGAGTCGCAAGACATCGTCATCTATGTATCCACCAAAAATTATCAATCTACGTTGAAAACTGTTGGAGTTAAGGCCATGACAAGAATATGGATGGATGGACAAATGGACAAAATCTCTATGACATAATAAGCTCCGTCTAAAGGCGGGGGCACATAAAAATAGTGTAGAGACTGATGTAGTAGACAAGACTTGATACAAACCTGTTTCGGAGCATCTCTATATTATTGGCACCTTTGTAATCCTGTAAGATCTTCACAAGTTCTCGGTTAGTTCTCAGGGGAAACTCTTGCCCTGTCAAGTTTATGAAGTATTTCCACTTTTTGTATGCTGACAATGCACGCATACACAAAAGATCAGCCTCCAGCACGCTCATTTGGCCCCAGTCAACACTCAATGGATTTTTAATAACAATGACATTATCAAAGCAGTTGGTTATTGCTTCCACACCACGTCGGAGAGCCAATGGTGACTTTCTGTCCACATGAATACAGTAAACATTTTGTGGGCGATAAATTGCTCTTAGCAACCGTTCCACCTGTTCAATCTCTTGGTACATAATTATACTGAAAGCTATAGAAAAGTTTTCTTCTTCTGGGCTTAAAGGACTGGTAAAGTAACCTCTGGAAATCCTAAACATTTTGCAGTTCTCCGCCATTTTCATGAAGTCTTGTGGTGAGAGAAAGGTGCGTTGATTGGAAACCATGATGTCTTCTGCCCTGTCTTGTTCCTCTCTGTCTCCATCAAGCAGGGCACTACAGTTCACCTGGCTCACAGGTAACCGTGATCTTAACACCTGATTAAGGGGTGAGGCTGGATTTTGTGAAGGAATCGAGCGTTTAAAAGCATGGGGAAGTGATTTTATTTGGGATGCCTTTGACCGTTCATATGTCTTGGCCCAGCATTTCCCAAACACCAGGGAAGAAGGTGTTATGCCCGTCCTTGCAAAAGTAATGTTGTGTATGTATAACAGTGACAATAGCAATATCACCCCTGTCGCTAAAAATTTTACCCTTAAGTGTCTTGCTCTGAACATTCTGAAAATCAAGCGACATCCAGGTTTGAACCATGTAAGTTTAGACTGACTGCAATAACCCAGAATGCCAACTGTCTCATCACTGAATCAAATATGACAGTTCCCGAACCTGTGAAGAGAAAAAAAATAAAAAAAAAAACCATTAGTTATTAATTACATATCTAATTTATGCACTGAAAAGTTCTTAAAATACCAATTTCCCACCAGCCGCCCTAGATGGCTCAGCGGATGGCGTCAATGATGCCCAACCCAGATGGCTCGGCCAACAAACCACGGAGGAGGAGTCATTAGATATGTGTATATAATGTGCCTCCTTAAGGCAGGACGAGTCCATGCCATTGAACGGAGGCATCATGTTGATATGTCAAGTTATACTGACAACGGGCCAACCAGTCTTACTTCCTTGTTCTATCCTCGGAGTCCTGAGTGCCAAAGGATGCAGCAACAAGTACCATTTTTAAAGTCTTTGGTATGACCCAACCTTGGTTTGATCCCGCATCTCTCGACTTTGAAACTGTCAGTGGCTGATCCTTAATAAAGCAGTTCAGCCCTAGAAACTTACAACTAGTACGCAACATCTGTGATCATTATATTTACTAGGCTTAATTATGTTTGTTTTTTTCCAACATGAAATGTGCCATAGGTTTTATCTGCTAAATGTCATAGTAGCCAGTTTTCGAAATCAGCTAAAAGTTTGCTAGCCTGCTAAAATAAAAATCAAGCTTAGCTCTGTCAGACCTCACACGCTAAGATTTTTTTTTTCCAAATAACACCCTTCTCATACAGGTTGTAGTGTACATTATTCTTCTCAACTTCTGCAATCAGCAGTACAACTCACTCGTGGCCATGTTTCCAGTGAAGTTTTTTGTACATCAACACTCTTGATGCTGATTGGTCAGAAGTAAAAATTCATCATGACTTTCTTTCCCGGACCGAAAAAAATGGGTCTGCAAGCCATTTGCCCAAATTCATTATCGGACAGGAAATCCGTTAACGTGCATGTGAACACTATACGTTTTTAGCACATAATACATTTCCCAAGTAATTCATATGAAATTTGCTTCGGACTCGGACTATTTTCAAACATCGTGGTTTAATGTAGCTTCAAGTCAAGCGCTTGTGGCGATCTGCCGATAATGCAATTTTGTATACTTCTGTTTGTGGTCTTTAGTTAAAATTAAAATTCAACGAAAGTTTTGCACACTGCAGCCCATTGTTTATCTTTGAATAAGCAAGCTAACAAGACAAGGAAAGGACAAGCTGGTTGGCTTGTTCATCTTGGGTTCACACGAACAAAGTAAAAAGTACATGTTCATGTGTAATATTATATATTCCATAAAAACGTCATGCGGTTGACGGTTTATGCTTGGGAACACTGAATGGGTATGTGAACAACAGTAAATGTTCCTTACTGTCAATCCGACACATTTGGGTATATATCGATCTCTCCGTAAATCCCGCAACCGCGTTGCTCGCTTTCAGTGATACATTCCGTAACTAGCCTATTGGTGCCTCCATCTCTTTTACCTCCAATGCTCCATGCAATCGCGGACTTCAGGGTCAGCCCTAGAACTGAATGCTGGCAAGCCAAACTGGCTGCCAGCTAAGGTAGTACTTCCTAAAAACTGTGTTCTTTCGCAGTCAGGACTACTACATTGCTCACATCTGGACAGGATAAAGTGTAGAGTATATCAAAGCATTGTAATAAATAGTGTTGAAATCTGGGCGCTGTATAAGTCCAAGGTGTCGTTCTACAGATATACAATTTTGGAGTAAGCAAAGCTCACCCAAAAAAAGGTCGAATTTCTGATATCGTTAAACTGGACGTAACACACTGAGTCTTAATATATAAACAGTTGATGAAATAACTGTAACATAGTTCTTGCACGCCTTTGAAGCTCGGCTGCTTCTGCAATCAAGAGAAACTTGCACTCTACCACGGAAAAGTGCCTAATCACGTGACTGCATCGAAACAGACTGCCAATACACGGTTATCTCCCCTTACCAGTAGATATCGCAACTACATCATTAACCCTGATGTTTGGGGCTATTTCAATCTCTGCGGGAAATGCATCCGTGACAGACTTCAACACTCACCCAACAAACCATGCCACGAAGATGCCCTTCTTTGCTCCTCTGCATGAAAGAGTACGAAAGTGAACCCAGTCACAACAAACCACAGTTGTTGACTACATGTTTTTTTAGTTGTGAAGGTGGAAATGGAAGGAGGAACAACTGGGTCCAGTCAGCCCAACGAGCTGGCCATACATACCTGCTGTGCTTTTCTACTCTGAATAAACCGTCTTTGATACCGTGCCTCATAGGGTGTCCCCGAGCGGGTTTCGGGTGAACTACCTCGATATGGATGCCATCATGCGCACTAACTTTGAGTTAAAAAAGGTCAAGACTATTGTATTGGATTTATTTATTTATTTGATTGGTGTTTTACGCCGTACTCAAGAATATTTCACTTATACGACGGCGGCCAGCATTATGGTGGGTGGAAACCGGGCACATCCATGACCATCCGCAGGTTGCTGAGAGACCTTCCCACTTACAGCCGGAGAGGAAGCCAGCATGAGCTGGACTTGAACTCACAGCCACCGCATTGGTGAGAGGCTCCTGGGTCATTACGCTGCGCTAGCACGCTAACCAACTGAGCCACGGAGGCCCCCTATTGTATTGGAAGATATCGTATGTAAAGGACAACGACATTTATTGAGCTATAAGGAACATTTTTTATCTTTTCACTATTCTCCGGCATATATGGTGCAATAAAATTCCCTCCTCTCATATCATCATCTCTGCTGAGGCCTTTCAGCCTTGAGAGTTCACAGTAGAATTGCTATCGAGCCGTCAGCGCGCATGTGATCTTCAAAGAGAAAAAAACAGTCCGGCCTCTACCTCAAGATTACACACCATTCGTTCTACATACTTCACCTGCGAAGGTGAAGGACACCATAACTGGGTAGGTGTGATCCCGAAAGGCCTTGTTATGTTAAAAGAATCCCTCTCATCCGGTACATCAGAGATGCTGGTATGAGAGGGGGAATCCTTTTATGCATGACCTTGGCCTTTCGGGGTCACAGTATCATGTTTAAAGAATGAACAACAGGCACAAACACAAGCCGATTCTCATTATTTATTATCTTCATCTACACTGGAGAACTCATGACAACACACTGTGTATGAAGGAATGGCCCCTGGGCGCCTCTAAAGGCTTATGATAGAAATCATGACCAATCAGCTACGTCCAGGATATCCTTTATATACACTCCCCTAAAAGAAGCTGCCGATGTTGCAGTGATATGAATGTTCTTTAAACACCACCGTATCTATCCCTGACAACAATAAGACCTCTGTCACCCATCTCTCTATGGTTGAACAGCCTCAAAAGTTCTATAAGAAACTATTCACCGAGCACTCTTCCAACTATTCTTAAGTTTTCTACAGGTACATGAACAAAGTTCTAACAACACAAACTTTTGTCCATATAGGACACCAACTCAATAGGTTTTGGAGGCCTATTCCTCTTACAAGTGTTCAACAGCTGATCAATTATAACCACCAGCTTATTTCAAGCATTCAAACAAATAATACACTGGACAAGGCATTCTTATGGATGTACAACTTCTTGGTTTATTTAACACAACGTTTCGATGCAGATACTAGCATCGTTAACAAGTGAATGACATCAAAATTACTACTGCGCTTATATATAGCAAGAGATGCAAATGTCAACAGATAAAACAAGAAGAGGGTAAACAGTCCTCAGGGGATTAAGGTGTCCTGGGGTGGGTGTTGGCGTACTGACTAGGCTCGGTGGGGTTCCTGAGCGGTTTGGAGGATTAGCAGATCATAAGCTGAGGGGAGGTAGATGCCGTGATCTCTGTTCAGGCTGGGCTTTAATCTCTTAATCTGGATGGCTTCCTGTAGTTTTCGTTTCTTCCAATGGGGCTGATTCATGTTCAGTGTCCTGACTGTATTCCAGTTGATGTTGTGGGATGGGTTTTCATGGATGTGGTCAGATATGGCAGATTTGGAGTCAAGTTTCTGTACTGATGATTGGTGTTCTTTAATTCTGGTTTGAAGCGGTCTGCCTGTTTCACCTATGTAGGAGTTGTTGCAACTGCATTTTAATTGGCCCGCCTAATAAAACAGTCAACTGGAATAGAAACAGTCTTCAGAAGCCTGACCACACTAAAGACCCACCTACATGCCACAGGAAAGAAGACACCAACCAAACCCCAGCCACCCAAAGGAGTTGTCTACCAATTAAAATGCAGTTGCAACAACTCCTACATAGGTGAAACAGGCAGACCGCTTCAAACCAGAATTAAAGAACACCAATCATCAGTACAGAAACTTGACTCCAAATCTGCCATATCTGACCACATCCATGAAAACCCATCCCACAACATCAACTGGAATACAGTCAGGACACTGAACATGAATCAGCCCCATTGGAAGAAACGAAAACTACAGGAAGCCATCCAGATTAAGAGATTAAAGCCCAGCCTGAACAGAGATCACGGCATCTACCTCCCCTCAGCTTATGATCTGCTAATCCTCCAAACCGCTCAGGAACCCCACCGAGCCTAGTCAGTATGCCAACACCCACCCCAGGACACCTTAATCCCCTGAGGACTGTTTACCCTCTTCTTGTTTTATCTGTTGACATTTGCATCTCTTGCTATATATAAGCGCAGTAGTAATTTTGATGTCATTCACTTGATAACGATGCTAGTATCTGCATCGAAACGTTGTGTTAAATAAACCAAGAAGTTGTACATCCATAAGAATGCCTTGTTCAGTGTACCTCCTCACCGACTTCTAAATTCCACTTAAGCAAACAAATAATATTTGAAACCCTGAAGGATTTCAGTGTTTTGACCCTCTGTGCGGTTAGAAGAGCCAGCAAAGGGGTAAATTTAAAAGTAAGACATTAGGAGAACTCTCCTAAGGGCAAACAAGGCTATAAATAGTCTAATACTAAAGCAACATTCCAAGTACAGCTGTATCTAGGACCAGGCGGCCTAGCCTCTAAACAACCTTTCATGAACCTCCGAACTAAAATGTCAGGAAAATCATAACCCATACACTTGAGTGTCTGAGATAACATGGATCTGTGAATGTTAAGAACACTGCATGATGACGATTGCTGAAGTCCTGCCAAATAGTTTATCACATGGCTATGGGAGGGTCGAAGGGGATTCCCACTCCACTTGTAACTAAAGAAACCAACAACACCAGGTGACTTCATTCTGACAGCAAGTAGACGACTGCCACGATTTGACGAGAAATGTGGGCAGCATCCGCAGAAACTCCTGATGCTCATCCAGATATTTGACTTACAAATTTCTGAAGCTTCCTCCTCATTAGATTATATCAGTCTGTCCCCGCTAGGGTGACAAGAGTTGGACGCCAAGGCAAACAAACAGGCAACTTGTCAACATGACTGTGATCTGAGAGAACCAATTTTGATTCTTCCAATGGGGAATGACAATTATCGACTTCTGCAGTCAGTCATGACTGTTCAAGATCTGGAAAGGGGGAAAACAAAAGGGATTTAAACTCGTCCGACTGCATCCACTAAATGAGCGTGAGGATCCGGTCCCCAAGATGAATAACAATCAATTTGCTTATTTAATCCTGAGGCAAACAAATCAATATAAGTTTAAAAGAACCTTACCACAATACGTGTAAACATGAACCGACCCAACATCCATAAAGCTGAATCACAGAAATTTCGTGCAAGCCTGTCTGGTGTTAAGTTTAACCTGCCAGGCAAGAACGTAACACTCAAGTAACTGCAAGCTCGAGTAACTTAAACTTTCGCCCTCCAACGTTATTGATGTAAACAACTACTGTCATAGTGTTAGATTCCACTATAATATGATGCCCTTTTACGTCACGACACAAGGCCAGTAATGCTAAAATACACAGCTAAAAGCTCCAACTAATTTATGTGCAGTTAAGACTCCGCACACGACCACCTGCCATTAACAGTTCGATAATCTTACGCACTACACCAACCTAAACCGGAGGCATCTGCCTGAAACAAAAACCACAGGAGGCAACATAAACCCAGCTTAATTCATACATGGAACATTAAAATCCCCTGTTTTATGTCCTCAAGACCTTTATCAACAAAATCATACCACTCTTATATGACATTTCTGGTGAAATGCTACAATCTTATTATGGTCAAGATATTTGTAATGTAGGGAAGCAAGCCAAACTGCCTTAGGACAAGAAGTATAAATACAGATAAGACTAGCCACCTCACTTATTTTACATATGGAGGCATTTAACACAGCTGCTCAACAAAGCAGCACTTTTTTGAGCTTGTCTTCCCTAAGACTAAGTGTTAAATCGGAGGAATTAATTACAAAGCCCACATAAGTAATTTCTTGCCTGGGTGTCAAAACAGACTTCTAGTTTGGCACAAAACCCACCTTGCAGAATGCACTCACAACTAAACCTGTTTGAGAAGCATTCATAAATCACAAATCAACGATGTAATAACCACACCTAATTCCAAGAAAGTGAAAATAGGCATAAACTGGTGTAACAGTTATGGTATGTATTCTAGGTGAGCTGCTCAAACTAAATGGAAGGCATTTACAAATGCTCTTTCCATTCAAAACGCAAATACTGTCTATGCCGCTTTGCGTCCTGCAAGTTCACACACGTCAAAAAGTCACCTGGCTGAACCATGTCCAAGGTGACCTCCAAAGTGTCCATCTTAAAATGGAAGTATTGAACAAACTCATTTAATTTACATAAATTTAGAATAGTTCTACATTTTCCACGTTTCTTTTGTAAAACAAACCTTGTTGAAATAAATTGATGTTCAGAAGGCGTGCCACACTCAGCTACCTCTTTGGCCAATATTAAGGCAATTTCATCAACACCTTCCTCCAAACTAGAAAACTTCATGGCTGGGTTTTCTACTCTGCATGGGGCAACTACTAACTTCATTGTTATGACCATCCACATTCTCCAGAATCCAACTATCAGCAGTTCAACTCTGCCATGCAGAAAGATAAAACTTAATATTGTCAGCTTTTTTTTTTTTTTTTTTTTTTTTTTGATTGGTGTTTACGCCGTACTCAAGAATATTTCACTTATACGACGGCGGCCAGCATTATGGTGGGTGGAAACCGGGCACAGCCCAGGGGAAACCCACGACCATATGCAAGTAGCTGAGAGTGAGTGAGTGCTTGGGGTTTAACGTCGTACTCAACAATTTTTCAGTCATATGACGACGAAGGAATCATTAGGGTGCATGCACGTGTAATGTGCCTCCTTGTTGCAGGACGGATTTCCACCGCTCTTTTATTTAGTGCTGCATCACTGAGACGACTTACCGAAGGCAAGTAAGCCGCCTCGCCCGAGCCATTATACTGATACGGGTCAACCAGTCGTTGCACTATCCCCTTCATGCTGAACGCCAAGCGAGGAAGTTACAACTTCCTCTTTTAAAGTCTTAGGTGTGACTCGACCAAGGATTGATCCTGGATCTACCGGTCCCGAAGCGGACGCTCTACCAACTGTGCTATCCGGGCCGGTTGCAAGTAGCTGAGAGACCTTCCCACTTACGGCCGGAGAGGAAGCCAGCATGAGCTGGACTTGAACTCACAGCCACCGCATTGGTGAGAGGCTCCTGGGTCATTACGCTGCGCTAGCGCGCTAATCGACTGAGCCACGGAGGCCCCCAATTGTCAGCTTTAAAAGAGAAGAAAAATTAAATATCAAATACCATTGACAAGGTTATGCATTCCTCACAGGCGCATGCCATAAAAAATTTTTAATATGTACCTCAAGTTGATAAATTATAAATAAAGTCAGTCTGCACAATTCAGGGCCCCATAAATAAAGTGGGCGACTCCATTTTGCCTAAGACCTAGTCCTGAAGTTGGCCGTTGGTTTATGCTTGGGAAAGTTATTCAACATGGCGGCGCCCACGAAAGACGGCATGAAAAGTGAGTTTGAAGAAGTAATCGCGTATGCCAAGGTAAACGGTGGCTTTTCTGTAGTCAAAGGCAAAGCAGGTCACCGCTCTTCGCATGACATATAAGCAACAAGATGTCATTACAGTCTAATCGACTGGATATGGTAAAAGTCTTGTATATCAGCTCATGCCTTGGGTTATCCTCAGTCGAGAACACAGTGAAGAACTCACGATAACTATGCTTGTATCCCCTGTGAAATCTGTTATGCAAAATCAATTTGTAAGTGTGTAAATATATTTACACTGCTATGGTTCAACTTGAGCATGGACAGAGATGATAATAATAACCACAAACGCCTGTAATTAGCGCATTGTTCCATAGTTTGGTACGTTCGCCATCTGCTGTGTCGGTGCACGTAGAATCACGTAGGAAAGCGCGTGATTTCGAATGCTACGCTGAGAATGTTCACCGCTAATCTCAACGAAAACACCATTAAATGGCCTTTTTCGGAAATCAGTTCTGGGATGCAAACACAACCTATGGTTTTTAAAAATCTAGACATGTTTATCGATGCATTCGGTTCATTCTTTGGCTAAAAAAGATTTGTAGATTTTTAGATGATGTAAGCGGCAGGTAGTCTCGGTGTGGTCAGTGAATCACCGATCTTCGTTATGCAGGTCCCGGTTCTGAAGTGCAAGGTTTTGGGTACGGCTGAAGTTAAACATTGCAAACAGTTTCATTATATTTCAATCTCTAGACGCTGTCAACTTTTGATAATGTTGCATACTCCTGTGTTGTCGATATTTGCGCCTGTGTCAGCTGTTCGTGAAGAAGTGATATAGTCTCGATCGTCGACGTATATGTTCTGTGTTACAGTTACCCTGAGAGTGACAGTGTTGTTGATGCTACCCCTTAGTTGCGGGCCGTGTGCAAATATACTGTACATATTAAATAGAGACGACCTTTCAAACAGCATAGAGTGTGTCGCGTAACTTACTTGCTGGTACTTTTACCTCCCCGAATGATAGGCCATCTTGCTATGTTTTAGTGCAAACAAATGGATTTTAACTTGTTTACATGTTAGATTTGTTTTTATGATTTAGGTGAAATATCGGGGTCTAGTTTATACTAGATATCACTTTTGTTCTTGCAAAACTTCAAGCAACACTTAGACACTATTTCATTCACACTTTTGAATGCCTGCACATGTAGGAGAACTGCTCGGCTTGACGTTGATTGGTCTAAAATTCATGATCTCATCAGAGGGGTGAAGAGAGCGGTAGAATGAATTAAAATAGCCTTTTGTTTTTTGGCCAATTTGGGTAGAATAACTTCGTCTTGATCCTGGTGGTGTAATCCGATACTGCAGAACCTTGTTTCATACTTCATCACATCCCGAGAATGGTTAAGTTGGTTAAGTTGAACTTGAAACAAGGTTCAGCAGTATCGAGTTGCACTGCAAACAGTGTAAACATGTGTGAAAATGACACGTGCTTGTATAGGTAACTCTGCTGGGCCCATGCAGGTGTTTGAATTGTTTGTATTAGTTAGTTCTGGGTTTACGTCATGTTATGTATTAAAGGTTTTAGCGAACCCCAGTAGCCAATGCAGTTGTCCACCGCAAAAATGATAACAGCAGCAGATTTAGTTCACACCTAATATACTGTTACTGTAATTCTTCAACCTTATTGTTTATTCAGGCATATTCTGAAGGCATTATTCAGTGTTGACTTGTAAAATTACACTTTTTGTGAAGCACAGACATTGGCCAATCCAACAACTGTAGTTTTGTCTCCAAAAATCAACTTAAAAATGTGCATGAATTCTGCTGAATGTTGCTCTTCATATGCAAAAAGATTGAGGAATTAGGGAGTGTTGTTTTTTTGGTGCTATTAAAGTACAAAATAGAAAAGTTGGCCTTAAGGTAGAAGAAACATGAAATGATGCCAATTTCAGATGAAAGAGCATGAAAAATTATTTGCAGATATGGCATTGGATGTTTTTTTTTTTTTATGAAAAAATTTTTTTTTTGAATATTTTTGTACGGTGGGTACTAGGTATCAACCTTTGGTATTTATTTTCGTTGTTCTAAATAAGGTTGTGATGCATGTCAGTTAAATTTATACGAACGTAAATTTGTTGTTTATATCCCAACATATGGATTTTATCTGAATTATGATAACATTTATGAATATATTAAAGTATGATTATGATCCAAATCCAGGTTGAACACATTTTTCAGCTGAAAAAAAAAAAAATTCTAGCACAAATATATTTTATAAACATGTTACGCCCCCATTTGTAACACTATTTAAATGTAAAGGTGATCCCAAATACCCATCATACAAAAATTATTTTCAAGTGTCTTTTTCTCTTAAAAAAAAAAATTCGAAAAAATATTGGAGACCACATTCATAACTAACATTTCACAATCTTTCATCTGAACTTAATGTATTTTTAATATTTTCTCCACCTTTAAGTTAAAGTTAGTATTAAGGTAGTTTGAACAACTGGGCCTGTATTCGAGTAGCACAGCCATGAGGATTACAATGTGAAGCGTTATTTAATGCGTCATAGCCACCAGAGAAGCATATATATTTACAGAATTTCTTGAAATAAAAGCAACACCTGTATCCACAACTGTCACACGTAGGTATGCATAGTGATACATTGCAGTATTTCTTCTAATTTTTGGGACACCTGGTCTGCTCATTTTAGCCAATAAATATGTAATTGTAGTAGGAAAATTGAGTTTCTTTTTTCTCACATGATTAGGCCATCTAATGAAGAACATACTCATATCTTTAATTTTCCAAATGGCTGGTAAAGAAATGTAATATTCTACTTTCAACACTACTAATATCTGTCTCAAATTTTTAAAAGAATTAGGGTATTCAAACACTTACTGCTAAGAGAAATCCCACTGACAAACTTGCATTTTCGCGTTATCTCTTAGATAACGCTATCAAATTTACAGGCTATTCCTATCCCAGGCACTTCACAACTTACCACAGAGTTTATTTTAGGTGAGATACCAGACTACTCTTCTGTGAACAGACAGAGCAAAATATGGTACAGCACATTTGATCCAGTTTTGCACTGTACTGCGCCACTCAAATCAGAGGTTATATATTTGCATCCATGATGCATGAAGTATACAGTATCTTGACCTGCGCTAAGCTTTTAGCATGGAGAGAAAATGAGCTTCAGCACACCAAGTATTTGGAGGAACAAAGTAAGAGATGATAAGTAAATGAGTATTGAACCAGGTGTTAGGAATCGAATTCTGGCATTCTTGACTAACGAGCTGTAACAAGGAAACACAACAAGTGCAAGCATCGGCAGCCAAGGAATGCTAATAAAGACACAAATAATTAAGGTTACTCTGTGCAAAGTGGTTATACCACTTGACAGATGTGTTACCTATGAACTGAACATTATTAAACTCAATCAAAATATTTCGTGATAAAGTCTGTATCATTTGCTCAACTCAGAAGAAAGACTAAAGTGCATATCTGTATATATCAAGTTTAAAAGCATTCCGTACTACTTATTTTGTCAAATGGAAATTATCAGACAGTAAGGTGAGCAAGAGCCATGTTGTCTGTCAGATTGCTGTTTTAGCATGCACAGAAATTGTTTACCTGTCAATGTCGGTTTTGAGTTGTGACTGCCCACATAAACATTTAAATTTGAGTATTTAAGCCATGGGTAACACCTGTGTGGAGGAAGTGACTGCTTGAGATGGGGTAATGAAGTTCAGTGTTACATTGCTATCATACGGCCATGGCTCAGCAACTAGAACCAAAATGTTCTCTTGATATTGTTTAGTGTTTCTAGGTTCATAAATTAAATGGCCTCACACTCAGTTAAATTCAGCTGTTAAAGTGCCACTTCGTTTTTAATAGAAACTAGGTAGAAATACTAAAATGATATGATACTTGGATTTTATACTTGGATTTTAATTTCTTTGCAGACTTGAAAAATGAGATTTATTTCTTCATTTGGGTACCTTGGAAAGGTTAAGTATTTTTCTCCTAGGGAGAGAGAAGACAATTCATCTGTTCAGGAAGATGTTATAATCTGAAAAGATTTCAGTGGTATGTATGAAATGTAGGTAACAAAGTGTTCGCTTTTTATGGGTCTGTTGGTGAGAATCACCAGAGGCCCATTATAGAGGCATGAAACAATGTGAAGATGCCGGAAGTAGTTTCACCCAAGTAAGCCGTGTTAGTGCGCTTAACGAAATAGACCATGTGTTATGGTGAAATATTAGCTTCCTTTCATGATGTTTTCTTCATTGTTGTGTTGGGATTTATTTATATGTTATGATGGGAGCTGTAAGGACTAGGGTTATATTTGTGTTGATTTCCTCAAGCATTTTGACGTCATTTTTTTCTCCACACCTCACATGCTTTTACTGTTTATTCATCGATTAAAATTGAATGGGGAAATTCAAGTTGCGAACAAAGAAAAACAGCGTAAATAAGAATTTCAGCATATTCTAATTTCTGTCATGTGTCTTTGTCATTTATATGACATGTCTTTGCAATTTATTCTTTTTATGCTCTGGATTGAACTTCGATCAGCTGTGCATTGAAATCTAACGATCACAACAACAGCTAGTGTTCAGAAACCCTTTAGATTTATACACTGTACTATATACTGCCAATAAATAAAGCACAAGTAATAAATTCTTGTCTTCTGATGTAGGCCTACATTTGGATTTAGCATAACAGGCGTATGAGGTTTGATCCAAAAACGGCAGTTGTTCGTGTGTACAGAAATGTTTCGACAGGTAAAAAAAAAAAAATAACCAGTCGAGGTAGGCAAGTTACCATAGAATGAAATAATACTGCAACCCCTGCTATCAAAACAAAATGACAAGGTGAAGTTTGGATTGAGTGAGTTATTGGAATAAACCCAGTAGGCCTACAGGTTGAGGTGTAGTAAATAAATGTAGGCCTGTGAGTGTCATTCAGATTCATTCCCAGGAAGAGCTGAAATAATGTATTTATTCTAGAATGTTATGACAAGTCGTAATTCTGGGCAATCGACATGTACATACAGATAATGGTAGTCCTACATGTATATGTAACTACAAGAATCTCTGTACCGGAAGGTCTATGTATAGGTATATGCACATGTATGTATTTCAGTTTTCTCCAGCACCTTCACTCAATCAACTTAACACTTTCCAGGTGTATTGCTAAGGGCCCAAAATATGAAGTGTTGAGTATTTTAGAACATATGTACAGCGGTAGGCTTACCCGGTATTCCCTGTCTTAGAAATGTAGGGAGTACCGCACTACCTCTGAAAATTATCTGAAATGGAAATGGTCACGACTTAGTTGTAAAAAAAATTCGGGAAAATGTTTACAATGTTGCATTGTATCATAATATGATGTTCTGGTGCAATACATTTTCTTTAAAGTCATGTCATAATGAGGTGGGGACGGGGTCCTCCATTACAGACAGAATAACTGATAGGTCTTTTGTGGGTGGAGAAGACCAGTGAATTGTACTAGAGGACAACTGGTCATTAGTTACAAGAAAAATAAAAATAGAAGAAGAGCAATAGACCTATTTCACAGCCCTTGGGATCTATTTTTTTTAAGGGATTTGTGAGCAGGACATGTATGATAAAACACTGAGGATTTCACGTTTTCAAGATTCATCCAGAATTCAGAGTGTTTTCACTCAATAAAATTCTTACTGTCGTTAACCTAACATTTGATATGTAAAAATGCACTTTCAGACACCCAAATTAAAATGTTACTTTTGATACCATCACAAGTTTTTGTGACCCAAAAAATTAATCAATCTTTGCATGTGGCCCTATTAGGTGGATAAATCTATCAGAATCAAGCCAAATATGTCATTTGAAAAATGCTGAATTTAAGTTGAAACATAGTATAATATAGTAGAAAAGTTTTCTAAATTTAGCGTAAAAATTTTGCCATTTCCTGATTTTAAACAGTTCACTGTTCTCATGATATTGTCTAATTCTTTCTGTCTTGTAGATAATCTTGACATGATGGGCAGGATGCTGAACAGTGCTGTCTCCAACGCTTTCTACTTGGTCACCTACCTTTGGAAGGTCTTGGGAATTGTCTTTTCTTTGCAACTGCTCGGCCTAAGACGACTGTGCTCACCCTCTTCAGAGACCAAGCAGAAGGTTCTGGCTGTAGTGGAGAAGTTAAAGAAGAAAGAGGATGCGATTCTTGATGACATCTCGGCCCTTCCTCCTGATGAAGATGTCCTGGCTGTGACTGATAGTTCAGGGTACAATGCCTTACAGCATGCGGTTATATCAGGAGATGTTACAGCAATTAAAGGTTTACTCAGATTAGGATTCAACCCAGATTCTGCAGTCTGTAGCCCTGCAATTCACATCGCGGCACACCTGGGTAATCAGGAAATGGTCAAGAGTATCATAGCCTTTGGAGCGAGACTGGACCGAGAAGTCGGTATGTGTTTTCCACATCCCCACGTACCTGTTTACTTCAGGGACAACTACTTGGGCCTCAGCCAACACCCAGTGCACAAGTGCCACGACAGGAAAAGATCACCCATCCAATGCGCAATAGATGGTGATCATGTCTCCGTGGTAAAGTCCATTAGCAAAGCCATGGGTTACCGTTGTTCTCCTTCAACAACTCTCCCTGCGCAATTAATACAGTATTCCTGCAGGATGGGATCTCTGGAGTGCATTAAACATTTCGTTAATATGTGGCCAGAGTTAATAGAAGAACAAGATGCGAATGGTGACTCGCCCTTGATGCTGGCAGTTCCTTGGGGTCAAAACCATGTGCGATTCCTAATAGACAAAGGGGCAAATATGAGAAAGGTGTCCAAGCTGGGTGAAACTGTTCTTCATAGACTTTATAGGAACACAAAAGATGGTTATTTCTCTATTTTTGATACAACAAAATTCCTGTTGACCGCAGGCCTTGAGGAGGATGTTAATATGAAAGATTTCAAAGAAGAAACCCCTCTGCATATCCTTGTAGGCCACTTAGCTTTCGTATTAAAGGATGTTTGCTCCAGTGTTACAGATGGAAGCTCCCTAGAGCAAGTCCAGAACGAGTACCAGAAACAAGTTGTGCAATGCATGGGTCTGCTGTTACAGTACAATGCAGACATCAAGGCCACAAATGCTAAAAAGCATCAGCCGCTTTCAAAACTGCTGCACATAACGGTTGCAGCTTGTGATCGTAGAGACCCACATCCTTGCATTTTTCTGGACCCAGGTGACGAATATTTCAACAACTTTGCCATCCTGAACGATGCCCTTAAGGTTCTGCTGAGCCATGGAGCCGACCCCAATGCTCAATGTGCCTTAGGACATACATCTCTTCTTCTTCTCTTACAGTGCTTGTTATACGGTTGTCCCAAATCCTTATGCAGTCAGGCAGAAAACTTTTTGCACTGCCTGGAAACTCTTTTGTCTCATGGTGCTGAACCAAATTTCACAACACAGAGTCAGGCCACTTGCTCCACTTTGTTGGCGAGAATAGGTCAACGCTCCTTCTCTCTGAATCAGTCACGGAATGGTGAAGACGTAACATTACACGAACAATTTAGTAAACTACTGAATCGGTGCCTGAGGTTACTCCTTCAACATGGGCTTAATCCAAACCATACCACAACCAAGAGGAGTCGCCATTTACAAGGCGGAACGGGGAACGCCCTTATCGAATTTGTTCGTCTGGCAGAACATGCTACCCTCCCTCGTGACCTAAAAGCTGTTCATGATTGGCTGAAAACCCTGCTACAGTGGGGTGGAGATCCGGATATTGAGCCGTATCCGTCAGATCCGATTATCTGCCACTCCCAAAGCTCCATCTTCCTGAAGAAGCAGGCTTCTCAGCCGGTCAATCATTACATACATGAAGTCAAGGATCTTCAGTCCATCTTTGACCACGGACATGCTCTGGACCTGTTGCTGCTGTTTTACCACACCATGGATCACAGGATTCTGTTTGAGTGCCTGCGCTCTGCAAAGTTCATGTCACATTTCCATCCGATGGGTGCTACTGGTCAAGACTTCCTGTCTGCTCTGAATGAGTTGACAGATAATCCCCGCAGTCTGAAGAACAGCGCACGGGTTGTTATTTACAAAGCTTTAAACCGCTCCCTGGCTAAAAAAATCCCACAACTGCCACTACCAAAACGTGTGCAACACTATCTGCTTGACATAGAACACTAGGACTTTCACTGCATAAATTTTTGAAATCCCATAAATGTTGTGAAGAATGAGTTGGATATTGCTCAGGATAAATGAAAAGCATTTTTTTTTTTAATATTTTGAAGAGTATTTGTTCGTGTAGATATATGCATTCATGAGTGATGTGATATACCACGGTATGTTAGCCTACAAACATTTGACTTTGGACAGATCCGGTGAATTTGATAATGATGTTGTTTATATTGTCTAGAAAGTTCGTGGTAATACAGTATTTTCATGTGCCATTTATTTTTACATTATGAATGTTTATTAACTTGTTCTAGTTTTCAAAATTATCTTTATATTTCGATCATGGTGCTTGCCTTCTTGTTACCCTAATTTGAAAATCTGTGTTATGTTCTTACATATTTGTGACATCTACATATGACATGTAAAATATATATATATATATATATCCAACAATTTATATTTTATAAGTGTCTTGCATAATTATAGACACATATTTTCATAAAATGTTATTGTGCCATTCTACCCAGTCAGTTAAATTTGGTTGATATTCGGCCTTGTCTTGTTTGAAAAGGGTATAAAAATGGAAACTATAAACGTACTGATTATGTACACATGTACATATATAACGAAAACGAGAAAACCTTCTCATTTTCTACATACATATATGTATATATATTTATGTAGATGTGGTTTTCATTTATGTTTGTGCAATTACAGGCTTTCAGCTGTAAATTATGTGTATTTGCTAAACTCATTTGTATATTTTTTCTTTAAATGAAAAGTAGATTGCTATTACGAAAAAAAACATAAATACATCTCACTATGAAACAAACTGTTATGCTTTTGTGCAAAAGGTATTTTTGTTGGGGGCCTCTTTGGCTGAGGGGGTTAGCACGCCAGCAGGGTTAGTACGCCAGCATGTCGTAATGACCCAGGAGGCTCTCACCAATGCGGTCGCTGTGAGTACAAGTGCTGCTCATGTTGGTTTCCTCTCTGGCCATGTGTTGGAAGGTCCTCTCCAGCAACATGCAGATGATCGTGCGTTTCCCCTGGCTGTGCCTGATTTCCTCCCACCATAATGCTGGCAGCCGTCGTGTAAGTGAAATAATTTTGAGTACAACGTAAAACACTGATCAAGCAAATAAGTAAACCATTGTTGTGTTATTCACTTAGTTCTTTGATAATTTGAATCAGAATTTAAGGAATATTGTGAGTTCACACGTTTAGAAGAGATACATGTATAAGTAAGGTGGCGGCTCTCGCAAACTAGTGGGATTTAATGGTAGCTGCTAAGGGCACCATTTAGCAGACAGACCATACAGGGCGAGATGTATATTCAGTTTAGCAAACAGCGTAAACTCATGCCTTTTAGCCATGCTAGTGTGTGAGAGCCTCCAACATGTCTTGTCTAAACCTGCGTGGACTTGTGAAATTCCTGGAAAGCTGATTCAGCTTCCTAAGGTCTGCAAAACAACCGAACTCAAGAAGTCACTGAGTGAAGGATGCAGCATGACATGCATGGTCGTATTTAATTATATTCTGTTTTTTTAAATAGGGTTATCAGTCGTATTTAATTCTAGTCCCATTAATCTACATGGACATGTATGTTGACCTTCAGTATATTTGTCATCATGTGTTGTGTTAAAAGTGTATTTTGTTATTTCTCCTGTGCATCTAGGGAAACTCGTCTTGTTAAAGTGCCTGGGGGAAACCTGGGGTTATTCATATGTAAAGCTTTCAGTCAGAAATCTTGGTACATGTGCATGAGGGTACAGTATTTGTTGACCCAGTGTTGTTTCACAGCTCATTGTGTGTGTGTTTGTCTGGGTGGTGGGGGGGAGGGGAGAGTGGGGGGGGGGGATGGGGTCTTGGTATCTGATGTCTTCACCATGGTAATTCATTACAACAGTGTTGTAAATATGTCAGCATTGGGAATGGCCCATTACAACAAGATATTGTGTTCAACAGAGTATCAATTTAATGTACACCCTCAAGAAAATGAAGAAACATGTGGACTTACTACAGTCATTTATCACACTGAAAGTTGAATTTGCTGCTTTATCAAGAAAATATAGATCTAATCGTTTAATCATATCGTTTAATCAAATCGTTTATTAAGCAGCTTTTGAGACGTCAGCAATTTAGCTGCAGAAATAGTGTACGTAGATATTACAGCCATTCCACATTAAGGTGTTGAGTTATTTAGTCTTACTAGCCTACTAATTATTTCATTAATGAAATATTTGATTAAAGCCGTAATTAATTACGTTTGCATGGCCAGTGGTTTAATCCTGTTTTCTTCACCCATAAAGATAATCACCGTCACATAAGTGAGAACAATGAGTACGTAACAAATAATTCAGTCACTATAAATGGTTAAAACTAACAACTTAAAATCAACCTGCTTTCCTTCTTTTCAAGGTTATAAATGTTACAAGTATACGCACTCTTAATGCGTCTGATTAAGTACGTGCAGATGGCACATTTTGCTCATTAATAAATGGTGGTCAGTTTGGTGTTGTAATTTTAATTGTATTTGATTAACAAGGTGACTGATGCTTATATACTGAATGTATATATTGTTGAAAGAACTTTATTTTTGATTTGAATATTTGCTGAAGGGTAAATATAAATTTGTGCCAAGTTTCTCTGTGTACTGATGAATTTAAACTTTTATTTAAAAAAGCATTTGTGAACTTCACTACATTTAATTTAATTACTAAATTTTGATCATGCGTTTAATAAAATTATGTCACATTGTTTTGTGATAACATATATCTGCTTGTGGTGTTTTCCACAATCTACAATTGTACAGCATTACAGGATGTCTTTCAGCAGTGAAAATTATTATATGCAAGTATATGTATTATTGGGGCCTTCGTGGCTGAAGGGGTTAGCACACCAGCACGGCACAATAACTCAGGAGCTTCCTACCAATACGGTCAGTGTGAGTTCAAGTCCAGCTCATGCTGGCTTGATCCTCACCAGCAGTACGTGGGAAGGTCTGCCGCAACCTGCGGATGGTCATGGGTTTCCCCTGAGCTCCGCCTGGTTTTCTCCCACCATAATGCTGGTCGTCGTCGTATAAGTGAAATATTCTTGAGTATGGTATAAAACACCAATCAAATAAGTAAAATATATATAAGGCCAATCCATACACACAAATGTAAGGTACTCTAATTCCTCAGTTTACGGTCACTGTGAGTTCAAGTCCAGCTCATGCTGGCTTCCCCTGTGGCCGTACGTGGGAAGGTCTGCTAGCAACCTGCTGATGGTCGTGGGCTTCCCCCGGGCACTGCCCGGTTTCCTCCCACCATAATGCTGGCCGCTGTCGTATAAGTGAAATATTCTTGAGTGCGGGCGTAAAACACCAATCAAATAAATAAATAAATAAATTCCTCAGACTTTTCACATGTGAGAGGGCAACTTTCAGGGCAAATTAACATTTGTACATCCTCCACCTTTAGGCCATCATATGAATAAAATGTTCTTAAATACAGCATATAACACCAATTAAATATATTTATATAATAAAGGTATATAATAACTGATGGTTTCAGTCAAATCATTTGAACATTTTTGTACTACTTTCATTGTACAGCAAGAAAAAATTTCAGTATGAGACTAAGACTGTAAAAGAGGAAGTTGTAGCTTTCTCGCTTGGCGTTCAGCATTAAGGGGATAGTGCAGCGACAGGTTGACCCATATCAGTATAATGGCTCGGGCAGGGCTATTTACTTGCCTTCGGTAAGTCGTCTCAGTGAAGCAGCACTAGATAAAAGAGCGGTGGAAATCTGTCCTGCTTCAAGGAGGCACATTACACGTACATGCACAGACTTTTTTGTTGCCATATGATTGAAAAATTGTTACGTACGACGTTAAACCCTAAGCACTCACTCATTCACTGCATGTGTATCTGGAAAAGTACTGTAATAAATTTTCATCCTTGAATAAAAAAAAATATGCCTCTATGATAATGATATGATAATCCCCTGGCAACTTCCTACACTGGAATCAGAATATTTAGACTGCTGAGAAAAGACGGAAAACAAACAACACCCTGTAAGATTTCCTGGGTTGAACTGCACAGGGACAGCACTTCATAATGGTATGCCTGTAATTAGGCCTACAATGAGAAAGATAGCCTTTTGGGTTTGACAGCATGTTTGTTACACAGTGATGCATTGTAGGCCTATATGCAGAAGTCAAGAGATCCGGGATCAAACCCAAGTCGTGTCATACTAAAGACAATAAAAATTATGGACCTACTCGTTGCTGCCTTGCTTGGCACTCGGCACTTGCGGAGCGAGAACAAGGAAACAGGACTGGTTGGACCTGGTGTCAGTATAATGTGACTGGGTGGAGTGTCATGTCTGGTGTCTTTGACACATGACGACTGTATATATACGTACGTGTATATACACCAAATGACTCCTCGTCATCATGTGATGAAAAATTTTGAACAACATTAAAGTTTAAGTAGGACGTTGAACCCCAAGCATACATACATACATTGTACATGAATGTGATAAGTACATGTGTCAACTCTTGGGTACAGTACTGATACCTGGAAATATCAGAAATCAGTGTAAGTATGTTCAGCTAGCCTTGGGCTATGTTTAATATCTGGCTTTATCAACATACGGCTGAGTTGAATTAATTAAGGTTTATCAGCTTTACAGATATATTCACTAATTGTGCAGACAATTATGATGTAGATTTATCTCATCAGGTAGACCAAATGCATCTAATGTCAGGTGTTTACATGTACTTAACACTATTAAATACGGTCATTTTATCATATGTAAATGATTTTGTTTTTGTTTTTTTTTTCGAAAATTTTGCTCTGTTTATTTAATATGATTCTTTGAATGAGCTTTCATAAACTTTATGGTTGAGGCCCTCTATATTCACCATGTCCCACGTGGCTTACCTCCCCTGTATTAGTACTCTTCTTGGCTCAGCGTGAAGAAGCACAACGACAAACTCAACAGTGACGGACGATTCTGAAAGTTGTATTTCAAAATGCCTCGCGATGTGGCTTCTTATCTAGCAGAGCAGCAGAGAAAAAGTTCTGGAGAAACTGCTTCAGAATGGGCAAACATCGAAGAATTGTACAATAAAAGGTATGGAAATAAAACGCCAGTAATCGGAACATGTTTTGGTTTAACGCCATGTGACTCATCATAAAACGCATTGAATTTGAAACAACGACAACAATACATGTTCAGTTCTTGTCAAAGTCACAGTTCGTAACATTTTTGGTCTGTTGGATCGTTTTCAGATTTCTCTATACTATTTTGAGTTAAATCACATGATCCAATTTTATAATCGACTAGATATTAAGTTCTCGATTTATTCAATTAAATTGCCGAAAAATAAAATAAATTAAAACATCAATGAATTAAACCAGATAAATATATCACCTCTGAATATCTCTACCTTTGCTTACACTTTAACAGATCTATGAAACTTAGTAGTTGTATTTACTTTTATTGGAGTTGTGCCTGAATTCTGAACCACTTATTTAGTGTCTCCTGCAGAATTCATGAGGCTACTGTGGCGTAGAGGGATGTTAATTCGTTGGAGAACCAGATTTTCATGTTGAACATCTGAGAAGGGGCTCATTGACTAACAAAAGGGTCAACCGAGCCTTTACAACTGCCAAATTTTTGGAAATGGCAAACAAATGTCATTGATGAGCTGAGAATCACATGCCAAAACAATCTGTCACATTTAGATCTACGAAAGGATCATTACTGAGTAGTTCATCAAGTCAAACCATCCATTGCTGTGGAGGGGTGTCCCTTGACGTCATCACCTTGGCTGAACAATAGCCAGGTAGCCATTTTGGAGTCCATAGTACTCCAATATGGCTAGCACAAGTAGGTCATGCAACCCCTCTGTTAGTCAGTCATAGGCCGGCAGTTTAAAGTTTGACCGCTTAACCCTGCGAACTAAATGGCAGTTTTGAAACACGAATAAAACTGAAAATATCTTAGTTGGTATCTGCCTCTGTGGCTAAAAGAACATTGCCTGGCTTCAGTATGACGTATCTGAATTTTTAAATGTCACGCTCTCTGACGTTACTTTAGTGATATCTTTGGATGAACAAATTTTTACTGAACCTAATAATGAAGTAGTCTCAGACTATACTACTGCTTGGCAGTTATTGACATCCATGATTACATTTCAGACCTATCTGTGCTGCTCTGATAAATTATTGCAGGGTTCCAACTCTTAAAACTAAATGACAAATCTTTATCTCAAAGGAGATACTGTGATAAGCAAATGAAAAAGTAGACATCACATTAGAGTAATTACACGAATTTTATCACCATTATTTTAACTGGTCATACATGTGTGTCTCCTGGACCATGTTCTTATTTACTTATTTATATTGATGGTTTTACGCTGTATTTAAGAATGTTTGACTTACACAATGGTGGCTGCTGTTGAGGTGAGAGGAAGCTGGGAAAGACAAGGAGCATCCGCAGGTTGCTGGCAGACCTTGATGTAACAGGGCAGTGCTTTCTGGGATTTTGTGAATAGTCAACATTTTGGAGTACTCTGTTATCAAGTTTGCTTTTTGTTTTCTTTTTACAGATTATGGCATCAGATTACTTTGAAGTTACTGACTTTTGTCAAGGATCCAATTTTCTCAAAGGGCGATGGACTTTTGCAGGTAAAAATATTGTGGGCGAGTTGAGTGTACAGAAAATTTAATGGAGACAGATTGGACAAAGACATTTGCAGTCAAATGTGGAATTAATTCAGTTGCGTATGATTAACTAGTGTGGACTTGCTGTGTAAAATCCGAAGAACTTATTTCTGGCCCTCAGATTTTGTTTTTCTTTTTCTGTTTATTTTTCATATACATGTACACGAAGAGGTAGGTATTTGACCAGTCTTTGTAGCTAAATGTAAATGAATAGAACTTTACAGACTTTTTCTGTCTTGTTTTTTTCTGTCTTTTTTTTTCTATGCACAATATTTTAATAAACAATGATATTTCATTATATATATATATCTATATATGAAAGAAGTGTTTTTTCTTCCAAATTTGATCTTCAGTATTTTGCATAATCTCTGGAATGTATGTCATTTGTTCAAGTCACTGTAGTTAAATTTCTGTCTTAGCTTTAGTTTAATTTCACAAAGAGGGTAATCGGTCTCTCTCTTAACATTCCCTTTCCTCAAAATGGTGTGTACATGTAATTTAGTTAATACTGTATTGAAATATTGTCAGACTCTGATTTTTGTGTTGGATTTATGTTTGACTATTTTATCATTATAAAAAGGTAACGTTTCTGTTTTGGTGAATGTTAGTTATATTACCTGTTTTAAAAAAATGCAATACATTTCACTTTCTAACTCTTGCACCTGTAAAATGTGCATGTACTCATACCCGATATGAGTAAATGTTCGCATGTATACACATGCTTTGAAGATTTTGCTAAAAGACCTTACACTCTGGACACATAGTTTTGCCCATAGTAATACTATTTGTTTTCTATCTACATATAAGAATGATGTTGCCTCACAGCTTTATGGTTGATAGTGTTCCCAAACACATGCTTCGTCATTTTCTCATGTCGTGCATTTTAGGTTTGGAAACTGTTTCAGGTATAAATGATGTATATCTAGGACAAAGACTAAGTTACTGCAGCTATAGTGAAATTTGTTCTGTGTATAATGATTGCATGTACCAAGTATCTACGTGGTCTTCATGATGTATTATTTATTTATTTCAGCTTTATGAAAATTTTATTGCTGACTTTGAACACAGGTATGTTGTCTGTTTTTATGTGGGATATCAAGTAATGTTAATCTGTATTTAGAAAGTGAGTGAAGAGCAGATGAAGACTTGGCCACGCGTCATTGGGTGTTCATTTACTAGTTGTTCATTAAGAAGTGGAAATTATTTAAAAAAATAATTATTAAATTAGAATTACAAATTGCACAAAGGTATTTAGATAGGATTTTGATATATGTTCACTTTCACCCCAGCTCATAGACTTAATCAGAATTTGAAATCAAGCCATCTCATTTCCAGTTTTCTTCTATTTTTCCTATGGATCCCGTGTTAAGTTTGTCAAAAAACAGCGTCTCAAAGACACTGAGACTTCCCCCTGGCTAAACTTACGCCCCAGCTACATTTAATGGGGAAGAAAAACATACCGGCAGATCTTTCATCTGCGTATTAAAATGTACATGTCTGTCATATTTGTTCTTTACATGTATCAGCAGTGTTCTTTTTCTGTGTCACCTTTGAACATTATAAATGGATGGATGGTATCCGTTGTTTATGTTTGATGTCTGTAGGCTGGGAGATAACTTTGAAAGTCTGGTATTCAGAAAGACCAGCTTCATTACAAGTGGATTATTGAGAATCTTTTTTGATTGAATATTAAATATATTTCCCTGTTCCCTGCATTCCCGGAAATCAAATTTTGGAAGCTACTATATTTCCCCAAAAGTTTACTGTGTAAAAATGCACTATCAGAAACACATAAACGTCCTGAAAGGGTAGCTTTGATGCCAACACTTAGTTTTTTCTAGGGGCCTCCCTGGCTCAGTTTTTTAGCCCGCTAGTGCAGCGTAATGACCCAGGAGTCTCTCACCAATGTGGTCGCTGTGAGTTCAAGTCCAGCTCATGCTGGCTTTCTCTCGGGCCGTACATGGGAATGTCTGCAGCAACCTGTGGACGGTTGTGGGTTTCCCCTGGGCTCTGCCCGGTTTCCACCCACCATAATGCTGGTCACCGTCATATAAGTGAAATATTCTTGAGTACGGCGTAAAACACTAATCAAATAAATAAATAGTTTTTTTTAATATCAGATTAATCAAACTTCACAGTTAACCCTTCAATGGCCATACAAATTGCATGAATCAACAAGAATAAAGAAAAGAGTGTCACTTGAAAAATCCTGAACCTAGGTGTAACACAGTATGTATTGTATGGATTTCTCATGGCTGGTTCACATGTGCTTACCATATCATTATCGGTGGCCTGTTTTGGGAGTAACTATTTGTAACTATTTCAGAATCAATGCCTTGGCTCTTGTTGAGATTATCATAGTGGTGGTCAGACAGATAACAGGTCAGTATTCAGGGCTTCATGTAGCTGTACATGCCTCTCTCTGGCATAGTATAGAAATATGACCTCATTTTTTTTTACTTGTCATCGTGCCTAAACTGGAAAGTTTGAAAGGTCATGTATATATTAAGGTGCTATGGTTTACAAAAGCAAGAGATCTTTCCTCTTTTTAGAGAAATTTTTCATTTTCTGTTTCGGAAAATTTTGATTTATGTCATACATGACTTGATGAATTAGTGAATTCAGAAATGTTAAATCCCAGTATCTCTTTCTCTGATTAACTTAGCAGCTTTAATAAGTGTGTGGCAGCATCCCTGGCTGAGTGGCTACATGCAGCAGTACAGCGGCTCAGGAGCCTATGCAATGAGTTCAAGTCCAGCTCATGCTGGCTTCCCCTTTGTGGAATGTCTGCCAGCAACCTAATGTTGGACGTGGGTGACCTGCGGGGCTCTGCTCTGACATCGTATAAGGGAAATATTCTTCAGTATAATGTAGACTTTATGAAATAAATAAATTAATCAGGGTGTTATGTCTCTTTTTTATCCTATTTTGGATGCTGTGATTTTTTCAACCCTCAATCTGTGGTAATATTATGACTGCCATCATACAATTCAACTTGCACAGAAGTAATGGTGAACTAAGAACTTTGTCTAAGTATCGAAATATGTTAATAGTGAAGTGAATCTCATACATATAATTATGTTATATTATGTTATATTATATTATATTATATTATATTATATTATATTATATTATATTATATTATATTATGTGTTTATGTGTTAACATATAAAGCATAGTAATTATTTTTTATATCAGATCCCAAGCAGGCTGTGGAATTTTTAGAAAAGATCCAAGAAAAGGTAAGAATTTTGAAACCAAATAATTTTCATCATTGTTTTTCATTTTTAGCTTGCCTGTACGAAGTAAGGCGAGGTATTGTGAGAGGAGAAAAGTGGCTGTGCCATTAATTGTAACTAATTATGTAACTACACTAACAGATATTTTATTAAAATGTATAAGTTAAGTTTCATGTGGAAACCCTTCACCGTGAGATACTACATACTTAAACATGAGAGTTGTGTGGATAAGCTTTGTATATTTTTGTTCATAGGTGAAGGCGAATGATGAGGCCAAAATACTATGCCTGACGACTATTGCCAATATCAGACTACGACAGAAAGAGCTGGAAAGCACCAAGGTTTGTTATTTATTGATTTATTTATTGTTATAATAGTGCATAGACATAGAATATGCATAGAAAAATAGTAATAGACAGATGTAGGGCCCTACTCAACCTATGAGCTATTAACAAAACAAGGTGAAAATTTCTAGTCCTAAATTAAGGTCAAAACGTCAAGGATCATTAAGGTTGAAATTTCTGTGCCTTTGTTGTGAAAGGAACTGCTATGATTCCTTCAAACACTAAAAATGGTCTTCTACATGTACATGTGTTAATGAACAATTATAAGGAAAGAAGGACATGTACATGTGTTATTGAAATTGTCGTTCTAGCAGTATTGCTGTGATTCTTATTTTTTTTGGGATATATTTATATATTACAATTTTTTGTCATAGTTATCATAAATGTTGTGTATAACAGGCATTGGCTGAAGAGGCCAGGACAATTCTGGATGGTCTTGATGGGGTCACCTCAGTACATGGAAGGTTTTATGAGCTGTCCAGTAACTACCACAAGATGATGGGCAACCATGCCGAGTACTACAAAGATGCCCTGAGATATCTGGGCTGTACAAAGCTAGAAGATATCCCTGGTATGATTTCACTGTTGTTTGTTGCTAAACATAGTATTATGGTGTCTTGGGTGTCTTGCTGCAGTTACCTCAGATGGCTAAAGCGCTGGGTTACCGCTACTATCTGGCACTTGACTAATGAAGTTACGGGTTTCGAGTCAGTGATCAAAATCTCGCCGTTTTGGGTGGGGATTTAAGTCAGGAGGTTTGTCAGACCCATGGCGAACATGGGGGATTTACTTCCACTCTCTGGTTTTCCCCAACTATAAACCTGACTGCCATCATATATTAAAGTGAAATATTCTTGAGCATGATATGAAGCACCAATCAAGGGGCCTCTGTGTCCAAGGAGTTTAGCACTCCAGTGCGATCACCAATGCGATCAGTGTGAGATCTAGTCCAGTTCATGCTGGCTTCCTCTCTGGCAGTACGTGGTAAGGTCTTCCAGCGACCTAGGCCTGGTCGCAGGTTTCCACTGGGCTGGGCCTGGTCCCTTCCACTATATAAATGAAATGTTCTTGAGTGCGACATAACAGTCAAATAAATAAATAAACACCAATCATTTAAGTAAAGAAATAAATGGCTTAAACTTCATAAAATGCCTTTCCTTTTGAAAAGCTTTCTCAGGGTCTGTGTCTTTACATTGAGTAAACCTTGCACTCACACCTCTGGCTGGTGTTTTGAATGGACCACTGACAAACTTATCTATCTTTATAGATTAAATCAAAAGCTTGATTTTGAACTCTGGTTATTTAGATTGTGTCGTGAATATAATGTATCATCAAGGGTATGAAAACATGCTACAGTGAAAGTATGGTCAATGTACAAAAAGCTACATTTAGACTTAGACCTTCCGTAGTTGAATCTTGTGGATGAAAGAAAGGCATTTTACTCTTTAATTTTAGCTGAAGAACAAGAGGAAAGAGCATTCAGTTTAGGACTTGCAGCTTTGTTAGGAAATGGAGTGTACAATTTTGGAGAATTGGTAAGTTGTGACGCACCATATTTCGTCCACCTAATAGTCTGAAAAATAAGCATGTAAATTTATACATCTTAAAATCATTTATATTAGAATAAATTGTAAATTAAAAAAAAATGTGCTACAGCTTTATAGTTATCTTATATCCCGTCAGTTTTGAGGTGTCTTTTTATGGATCTATTGGTGAAAATCGCCAGAGGCCCATTATAGAGGCATTCCGGAAGTAGTTTCACACAAGTATGATGTGTCAGTGCGCTTAACAAAATAGACCGTGTCTTATGGTCAAATATTGGCTTTCTTTCCTGAAGTTTTCTTCATTGTTTTGTTGGGATTTATATGTTATGATTATGCATTGAATGAAAATTTTAGTTATGTTTATTATTCATTTAGTTTCATGTCACGAAAGCCTGTCGAATGCACTTGCGCTATTTTGAGGATCGTGACGGTAAATGTCACATACCAATCGTTAACTTGATTGCCTGTGATAGCGTGTGTAGCGAAAAGATTTTCACCATGAAAGGTAGCATACGTCCATGTATTTAACAGCTTCTAATAGGATTTAGGCCTACCTTACGGCAATCGAGCACTTTGTTAGTCACCAAAATGGTGAAAGTAAAAAATGTGGAAGTTATCAGACGGCGGGTAGGCCGAATGCCATTTGAACTTGACCCCAGTCCTACAGATATGGGGCGTGCAGGTGTAAATGCGCTTAAACATTAGATGACAGGCATCTGAAAGTTGAAACAGTGTACTGAATACGCGTGACAATTTGTGTACACGCCTAAGTTGCTGAAAGCCTACATGTGAGATTTAAAGCAGGCAGTCCTGTTAAAATCAAATGTAGATCTCCAAAGTAGAATACGTGCACGACGCTCTCCAGGCGTGTTAGTTTTCAGAAAAGGAAGGTTACAGGAAATGCTGATGTTCCACGACTACATCCCGCAGTCGTGGAGAATGACTACTGTCATATTTGTATTTGTGAGATTCTTTAAAGTTTGCTAGGAAGATGATGTAGCAAAGGCTAAAAAAAAAGTGGTTATTTGGGTCACTGTACAGCAAGTTCTGCTACTGTACTGCATTAAATGGTTCTAATATTATTTCACAGCCCTTGTTTCTCTTGAAAACATTGTATTGTTTTGTACATTGTAGTCCTTAACGTTGCCCATATATGATTATTACAGGTATTGAGATGAAACATATATTAGTTTTCTTTTCATTTATTGTTGGTCAAGTTTTAATGTTCATTCCAGATTATACTGATTTTGCTTTTGTTTATATTTTCAGTTAAGCCACCCTATCTTGGAATGTCTCAAATCAACCAACAAAGCCTGGTTGGTGGATGTGCTGTATGCTTTCAACTCTGGCAATATAGCCAAGTTTGAGGAGCTGAGAAAGCAGTGGTCTTCACAGGTCAGAAGATTTATCTTATTTTCTCATTCTATTGATGACTGGCTCCAGATGGCTCAGTTGTTAGATCATGCACATTGGGGACGGTAGATCCAGGGTCAATCATGGGTCAGCTCACACCTGAGACCATAAAAGATCAAGCTGTAGCTTCCTCGGTTATTAAACACAATAAACCTTCATGAAAGCTGAAAATCATTAACTTTGTTTAAATCTCACTCAACATTTAATTCTGGGACTGACAAGGTTTTTTACATGTTGTTGCCTAGAAAATATTTGTCACTCTTGTGACATAACCTACATACTGCATGCTTTAATTGGCGATGTCTCGCTTCTCGTAGTTTCATGCCTCAAAACTAACCTCACATTGTGTCCTGGTCGCTGTCATGTAACATGGGAGATAATTCAGAGCAGGCCCATTGTAGATATCGACAGACATTATCCTCAGCCATGGCTTGTTGCAGATACAGGGAAGTTGCACTACAGTGGGAAAAAATGAACATTAGATCAATAAGCCCCACAGGGAAAAACTTTCTGAGGTTAGTTTTCAGTCATAACGTGGTGACTGAGGTCATGTGAAATGGTAGATTATGATCGGAGATGAGGGCTTAGAGGATGGGATTTACTTGACATTAAACTCCTTAAGAGAGCCCGGAATAGGTTGTTGCACAGGTAACTCTTGAAAACATCAGGGAAAGTGGTAACACTAAGCAAGTATATCGGATAACTTTTTCTATGGTTGTCTTATATTTACAACTGACCCTTCAGATTCTGTCATTTCATCCTTGGAATATACCAAAATGTCAGACTGTTCAATAAGTATGTGCATAGATCAGCTCTGAATTATGCTTCTCCGTTATCAGGTGTATGTTCTTTGCCTGGTATTAGCACTAAACGAAGACTCTTCATTCGTGTCTACAATGATACTACTCTCATTAACATTTAGCTCACCTTACGAAGTAAGGAGAGGTATTGTGAGATGGGGATCAGTTGCTGTCGGCGGTGGTGTCCAGTTTGGTTAATGTTTTTGGCCAACCATAGGGTTGCAGTGGCCACCCATTGCCCACAGATAGCCAATCATCGGTAGCAATTTGTATATCAAAGACCAAGGAAGTCTTCTTACCACATAGCTGTACATTTTGCTCAGCTATTCATAGGATTGCATTTGCCTCCCATAGTACATGGATTGCCAAATGCAGGTCATACTTTGCGTATCAAAGACCTGGTAAAGTTGTGCACTTTCTCCCCCGCAGTGTGTTTTACTACCTCAATGATTTACAACTCCATAATATATTAAATTACTGCTCTGCAGTCCGTGTGCATACAGTGAACAGTCATAGTTGTGACAGTTTTATAATTTTGGTCTTTCTTGTTGTTTAAATGGCAGGATCTTAGCACTACTAATTAGGGAATAATATCTGTATGACAGTGGTTTTTTTTGGCTTAGAGGTCAATATTTGAATGTATTACATGAATTTAACATTGTGCAGTGTTACGAACTATCAGACGAGCTACCAATATTTTCTAAATGTATTGTTAAGTACATATTATCTGTGTATAAAATATACATGACTCCAGAATGTTCTGAAGAAAACCATTAGCTGAAAACTGCTGGATATTGTGTGTGCGTGTGTGTTAGAGACTTCCTGTCTCTGATTTGCTATTCATGAATCTTCGTGTAGGCATCCTCCAGAGAAGCTGATCAGAGTGATTTTTTTACAGAGTAATTAATAGTGCTCGTCTTCAGGACACATTATTTCCCTTCTCAATGAATATTTATTACCCACTGATGAAATATGATTCCTGAATATGCATGGATTAGTATTATTCTGCTTAATGAGTTATGAATCGTATGTCTGTCAAAAAACAAGTTCCATTTGCTAGAAGTAAATATTTAGATTAGTGTTGTTCCCTGATAGCTTTTTATTGTTATGTATACATATTATTTAAATAAATAAGACAAAGACCTTTTAGTGGAAAACACTCCTATAATAAGATTTTCAATGACTGTGATCTATTTTTTCAAGGTCGTTAAGGTCATTAAAGTTAAAATGTTATGAAAGGCTTGTTTTCAAGAGTTTACTAAAAAAACCAAACCTGCACCACACTTACACCTTGTCATGAGGAAGAATCCTGCTGATTGTCCGTAGCCCTAGGTTTTCCCATCCATCAGTCGATTTCCTTATATACATTTTGAGCTATTGGGGTCTCCTTGGCATGGTGGTTTGCAAGTTAGTATAGCACAATGACTCATTAGCCTCTTGCCAATACGGCCTGCTGAGTGTTCAAATCCATCTCATGCTGGCTTCCTCTCTGGTTATACGTGGAAAGGTTTTCCAGCAACTGACGAATGGTCATGAGTTTCCCCTGGCTCTGCCTGGCTTCCTCCCACAATTCGACAGTGGTGGCCACTCTTGAATAATTGAAATGTAGTTGAGTAGGACGTACGTTGCACTCAAATATTTTCTCACCTATTTTCCTTCAACTTTTACACACTTTTACACCATTTTCCTTCAGATAACACACTTACAGTTAGTCATAAGGAAGAACACTATTGATTTTCAGCAAAGGTTCTATTTTTCAAGGTCATTGGGGGTCATTAAAAGTTTGTTAAAGCTTGCAAATATTAATTGAGGTCATTAAAAGTTCAATTTATTAAAGTTTGCAAATATTAATTCTGTTGAAATTCGGAACCAGAGTTCACTTAACTCGCATGACATGTACATCTAAACATGTCCGTGAACCCTGTTGGATTTCAGTGTTCCTCAAACAACCGTTGGTCGGTCTGTCCATCGGTTTGTGTCTTGAGCAGTTCATCCAAATTTCACCTAACTTTATACACCAAGAAGAGCCTACTGATTTTTGGTGAACATGGCATATTTTTGGACTTTTATTAGATACATTTATTCATACTGAAGTATGGATCTACAACTTTGCTCTGAAATAAAACAAGAAGTTTACGTAAGTTTTTCAACAGGAAAATTTATTAAACTTTGCCAGAAAATTGCAATTAGTGTTAAAGGTAGATGAAATCAATCAGAATCAAGCAAAATGTGTCATTTGAAAAAAACCGAGCCTCAGGTGGAAAACAGAATCTCTGGAGATGACTAGCAAGTGGCCCATGATCATTGTGTTGAAATATAAAATAGCTGCATATTTGTTTTTTTTTTTCAGCCTGATCTTGCAGCCAATGAGTCTAGCATGAAGGAGAAGATTTCTCTGCTTTGTCTGATGGAGGTTAGTGTGACAGTCTTACTGTGTAATGTGCAGCACCAGGAATTGTAATTCTGGAGTGCATGTATACCCTTCATGCAGTAAATTGTGAGTCCAACTGCAACTCATGCTAACTTCCAGTCCGATTGTACGTGGAAAGGTCTGGCAAAACCCTGTGGATGGTTGCCGGACTTCCACAGGCTTGGCACGGTTTCATTCCACCATAACACTGGACACTGTCATATACGTGAAATAGTTTTGCGTAAGGCTTTAAACACCTATCAAGGCTTTAAACATCAATCAAATTAAGTAAATAAAAAATCACTGCATACATAGATTGTCCATGTGGTGTACAGATGTTTTGTATTGCATGTATAGTAGAGAAAGATGCTTTATATAATAACAGAAGATAGTGGACCGTGGTTCAGTTTTACATTAGTACTTAAGACTAAAACAAGATTACAAACTATCTCAAGTACTCTACTTGACCATAAATTTTGTCCATGACTAACTTGCCCATTTTACCTGATTCTGAGAGTTTTATTGATTTTAGAAAGGTGTTGGACATGGTTTACTGTCGGCTGGAAAATTTCAGCACCTAAAATAATATTTTATGACATTTATTTACCTTGAAAAATGCACTGTTGTGGGCAAAATTGAAGATCATTTGGGGTACCTCAGAAGTATGACTGTTCTAATTGCTCATTTTACAATTATTCCAGATGACCTTTAAAAGACCTGCAACAAACAGACAGCTAACATTTAAAGAAATAGCCAGTGAGGCCAAAATACCATTGAAAGAGGTAAGCTGAACACAATTTAAGTTGTTTGTTTTTCTCTGTGCCCATCTACATCTGTGTAGAATATCAACAACGAGGTACTGAAGAATCAATCTTAATTTTATACTGTTTGATGACTGTCTCTAAATGTGCAATGTGGGTTGGATGTTTTTGATTTGTTTTCAAATTGCTCTTGCTTATAGATGTACATCTGTAGGTGCTCACTATTTGTCATGCTTTTTAAAAATTCCTTGGCCAACCTGATAGCACAGTTGGTAAAGCATCCGCTAATCAAATAAATGAGTTCACGTGTATCTCTGACCGGCCCTGATAACACGGTTGGTAGAGCGTCTGCTTCGGGAACGGTAGATCCAGTGTCAATCCTAGGTCGGGTCATGACTAAGACCTTAAAAGATGAAGTTGTGACTTCCTCGCTTGGCATTCAGCATTAAGGGGAAAGTGCAACGACTGGGTGCCCCATATCAGTATATTGGCTCAGGCAGGGCGGCTTACTTGCCTTCGGTAAGTCATCTCAATGAAGAAGCACTAGATAAAAGAGTGGTGGAAATGCGTCCTGTAACAAGGAGGCACATTACATGCACTCTAAGAACTCCCTGGTTGTCAGATGATTGAAAAATTAAGTATAACATTAAACCTCGAGCACTAAAAATTCCTCAGATGTTGTTCGTATTCACAAATGCATGTATATTGCAGTCTATAACAAAGTGCTTGTACAGTGTATGCAGACAACACTGGAGAAGATATCATCAATTACACCCATCTGATACACAAAAGTGTTTCCCAAAATCCATAATTAAAGTTTGGTCAGTGTTAAGACAGCAAAAAAATTTTAAGGATAAAATGATTTAGTAAATAACATTGAATGTATTTTATAGATTTCTGACCTTATTTCTTTATTTCTGACTCCAAGTGAGTTTGGGTTGCCCTCATGGTGACTGGGTCTATTTTTATGGTATGTGTGTGTATTACACAAATTTTTTTTACCCTAGTAGTAAGATTTCATTTGGATTAAGTGTCACTCTTGCAGGCGTTGATTAGCCCTTCACCAGTTAATGTATTTCACCAGAAATTTGTTTTTTTCCAGGAACACATTTTGCTTGATTCTGATTGCATTGTTTCGGCCACTTTTGAGGAAGCTTAAATGTTAGCAACAAAATTATCATTTTAAGGCGTAACGAGTCAGCATCTTTACTTACCAAAACGTTAGGTCTGGCTGGTATCAAATGGCTGCAGCTTTATGTCAGGACCAATGCCTCTTACTTGACGCTTTTTCACTCGTTAACCTCACCAGTCAATTCAGGGTTTTGAGTGTTGGGTTAAACTCCTGCGAAATAGATAAGTAAATAGATTACTCTATTAAATATGTCATATTAATGACAGGCATTGTGTGCCTGATTGAAATTCAGGTTTTCCTCAACTCACTCTTCAAACCGACCCCATGGTAGAAGAAAAAATTTCTTGAATACAGCATTAATCAGTCATTCTGCCAATCAGTCATTTAATTTCTTTTCGTTGACAGGTGGAGATGCTGGTGATGAGGGCTCTTAGCCTTGGCTTGCTGAAAGGTTCCATAGATGAAGTGGATCAGAAAGTGCATATGACGTGGGTTCAGCCAAGGGTGCTGGATCTTGAACAGGTACTTTTAAAAGATATGCAGGAGGACATAAAAAATTTATAACTGTTTTTTTGGTAGCTGAGAGCTCAGAGAAAAGTACTGTTATTACTATTGTCATTTTTGGTTTCCAACTTTTCAGCAAAATGTTCAAAAGATAACAGGCTTTAGAATGACATAACTTTATTTATTTAATGAAAAGGCTTTTGTTAGACTCTGAAATCATGTCTGAGATTTGATTGTTGTGAACACAATATAATTGATTAATTGATTGATTGATAGATTTTTAAGGTTGTGTGAACCGTGTAAAAAGAAATTGCTAGATGTTGTTTTTCTTCAGGTCGCAGAAGCACATATTGAACTCAGTACATATTGAAGTCCGTATTTGCATGTGACCAAATGTCTATAGTCTTGTCAGAAGTATAAAATACATAATACTTCCATCTTTCTGATGGAAAACTTAACTCAGCCTGGCAAAGTATATGTAGTATGCAATTTTAAACTGCTGAGAAAAGGTGCCATAAAGGAAAGAAAATGTCTTTTAGCCATTGTTTGGGCTAAGGTAAACTGATTCTTTCACAGGAAGCTTGTCAGTAGGCACCATAATGTCCTCTCCAACTTAATGAATGGCTACACATTTTTCCCATCAGACATGTCTTTGTCTGTTATCATAAAGCAGTGCTATATTTGGCTTTTCCATGCCTCTAATATTAAGACAACGTTTATGCTCCAGTCACATGGCTGCTTAACGGCTTTTGACATTGGCCAGTTAAAAGACCCTTTAGAAATAAAAATATATGTGAATACAAATGATTTAGTAAAGTTCAAAAATAGAACACAAATTGGGCTTGTAATTCCATACAAGATACAGCAAACCTCTATGTAGCTAATCGAACTTAACTTGCAGAAGGCACTCAATCTGGCCTACGTGCCGTACGTGAGATGGTCTGTCAGCAACTTGCAGATGGTTGTGGGTTTCCCTGAGGCTCTGACCACTTTCCTCCCACCATAATGCTGACCATTCTTAAGTAAGGGGTAAAACATCAATCAAATAAAATAAATCAATCTGGTCTATAATTTGATAATGCATAGTGGTCTGAATTTCAGATCGGGATAATGCAGAAACGCTTGATGCAGTGGTGTGAGGACGTGAAGCAGATGGAACGTCTGGTGGAAGTCAAGGCTCATGATATCTTGACATAAAACCCAACTGCTTTGATCTGATCTTGACAGGATATTGTATGAGAAAAGATAAGACCAGGATGTGCTATTTGTTCTTCACGTAGTATTTTCAAAAATAATACTGGACCATGTTCTGGAAGCTGTTTTCATGTTTCACACATCAAAGCTGGATTTTTTTTTTTTTTTTGAAAAGACTTGAGTTTTATTAACAAGACTGTCATATGAAGGGAAGTGCTGACTATTACTGATGAAATCAGAGAGGGAGACTCACCTGGTTGCCAGGCTTTCCTTTAATTAACAGATACATGGAATGCAGCCAGTTTTGAGGAAAATGTTTATCTTGTCTTAATAAACATCAAAAGTACATGTAGCTTTCTCATCCTGTTCATGATGCGTGTATTGTTGACTACCATTCGGCAACAAATGGTTTTCTTTTGCAGTTATACTATAGTTTATAAATTTTGTGACCACATAAATGTAAAGTGAATATTTGTCATGCTATTTTGGCATTTTCCTGTGTTTGTTGTTTTGTTTTATTGGTTTTTTATGGGTCTATTGGTGAGAATCGCCAGAGGCCCATTATAGGGGCATGATAAAATGTTAAGAAATTTCCGGAAATAGTTTAACCCAAGTACGACGTGTCCGTGCGCTTAACGAAATAGACCGTGTCTTATGATCAAATATTAGCTTTCTTTCCTGAAGTTTTCTTCATTGTTTTGTTTGGGTCTATATGTTATGATTTTGCATTGAATGAATGAAATTGTAATTATGTTTGGATTCGTGCTTTCATTTATTATTCATTTAGTGTCATGTCGCGAAAGCCTGTCCGCTATTTTGAGGATGGTGACGGTAAATGTCATATATCAGTCGGTACCTTGATTGCCAGTGATAGGGTATAAAGCGAGAAGATTTACACCATGTCAGGTAGCCTACGTCCATGTATTTAACAGCTCCTAATAGGATTTAGGCCTACCTTACGACAATCGAGCGCTTTGTTAGTCACCAAAATGGTGAAAGTAAAGAATGTGGAAGTTATCAGATGGTGGGTATGTCATTTGACCTTGACCCCAGTCCTACATATAAGGAGCGTGCCAGCGTAAATGCGCTTAAAAATTAGATGATGCGTTTCTAAAATTAAAACAGAGCATACTGAATACGCATGGCGATTAATGTGTACGTCAGAATTCCTGAAAACTACAGCGTACCTGCGAGATTTAAAGCAAACAGTTCTGTCAAAATCAAGAGATGATCTCAAGAGTAGTTTACCTGCGTAACTCTCTCCACGACCAGTTAGTTTTCAGAAAATGAAGGTTACAGCAAAGACTGATGTACCACTACCCGCTGTTGTGGCGAATGACTACTGTGATATTTGTATTTGTGACATTCTCTAGTGTTTGCATTGAAGAAGATGTAACAAGGGCGAAAAAAAGGGTCATTTGGGTTACTATACAGCTGGGTCTGCTACAGTAATGCACTAAATCATCCTGGTATCGCCCCCAGTGTATGGTTTTAATTCTACACCAATCGTCAGTTATTTGTGCTATGTTAAAGTGACATCGAGGATCTATTTCCAACGTGTACATGTATCGGTGATTTCTGAGGAGAGAATCTAATGCAATGAAATACAACGATTACGAGAACAGCTAGTGTTCGGAAACCCTTTAGATTTATACCATATACTACCAATAAATAAAGCAATAATAATAAATTTTTGTCTGATGTAGGCCTACATTTGGATTTAGCATAACAAGCGTATCCTGTTTTGATCCCAAAACGGCAGTTGGTCGTCTATACACAAATGTTTCGACAGGTAAAGAAAATTACCATGGAATGAAATAATACTGCTACCGCTGCGATCAAAACAAAATGAAAAGGTAAAGTTGTGAGTGAGTGAGTTATTGGAATGAACCCAATAGGCCTGTAGACTGAGGTAATAAATAAATTTAGGTTTGTGAGCATCATTCCGATTCATTCCTGGTGAGGAAGAGCTGAAATAATTAATTTATACTGGAATATTATGACGTAGTAATTCAGGGCAATGGGCATGAATATACATATACTTGTCCTTTATGTAGCTACAAGAATCTCTGTACCGGTAGGTCTTTGTAGGCCTATACATGTATGCTTATGTATGTCTTTCGATTTTCTCAACCCCTGTTCACTCAATCAACTTCACACTTCCAGGAGTGTTGCTGGGGACGCAAAGTAGTGAAGTGTTGAGTGTTTTCAAAGAATGTGTACTGCGGCAGTCTTACCCAAGTATTCCCTCTCTTGAAAAGGTAGGGAGTACCACACTATCTCTGAAAATTATCTGTAGCACTGCTTGAGTTCTTATTCTGCTGCCCAATAGTTGATCTTCCAAATTCCGTGAATCTCAACAAACTTCTTATACAAAGTTTTTCATGATCCGTTGAAGAAGTTATCTCTTAAATTGTGGAATGAGCTGTTATTTACGTTTGCTATATTGATGAACATTTGGATATAATCCTCACAGTAATCAAACAAATAGATATGGTAACGATTTAGTTGTAAAAAAAAAACCGGGAAAATGTCTGCAATCTAACAGTGTATACGTTCTGGTGCAATGCATTCTCTTTAAAGTCATGTAGTGAGGTGGGACGCGGTCCTCCATTACAGATAGAATAATTGATAGGCCCTTTGGGCTGGAGAAGACCAATAAATTGTACCAGAAGACAACTGGTCATGAGATACAAAAAAAGGAAAATAGAAGAGCTAAAGACCCATTTCACAGCCCTTGGGCTCTATTTTTTTTATTATTATTATTCAGTCCCATTTTTTTATTTTCAATTAAATGATAACGGTTTTCCTGAATTTCTGTCAACCCTCATTCCTCAACAATTTAATGTTGCATGGCAGATGGTTAGCACACCAGCGTGGCACAATGACCCAGGAGCCTCTCAGCAATGCGGTTGCCGTGAGTTTAAGTCTGTCAGCAACCTGCATATGGTTGTGGGTTTTCCCTGGGCTGTGCCCGGTTTCCTCCCACCATAATGCTAGCCGCTGTCGTATTAGTAAAATATTATGGCGTACGGCGTTAAACATAAATCAAATAAATAAATTATGTGCAGGTTCGAATCCAGATCTTGCTAGGTACATTGGTTTCCTGCTGGTTCCGCAGGGTTTGAATGTAGTACAGGTGAAATATTCTTCAAACCCAGTGACATAAATGTAGTTTGTTTGGTCAATCAGTTTTCCTCCAACCTTGCACCCAACATCCATCAAATAAGTGAAAAATTGTTTGAGCAGGACGTCAAACACCAATCCAATATAAAATTAACATCAGTCCGTATAGATTCACATGAATGTGATTCGCTTTAATGGAATTGTATGCTAGGGAACGAAGCTGTGACAACAGGTCCTGTAGGAATTAGGTCGTCGTGGGAGATGGCTGATGTCGCAATACCACCTCCATCGTACGAAAAGCTTGCAAAAACACACTGCATAAAGTTGAGAAGAAAGTGTGCGGAGGTTTGGTGTAAATGTGGCCTTCAATATTTTTTTCCATTTTACTTTAAAGAGAAACAGATTCCTGAAAACAATTTTCTATGGTATTTGGGACCACCTCTTGGCACATATTGTCTCTACTTAACAATGTTATAAATGAGGTTGTGATACATGACAATAAATCTGCTCTAGAATTTGGTCTTTGCAGCAAATGTGTTAGCATATATGATCAGCTAGCATATATGATGATATATATATATATATATATATATATATATATATATATATATATATATATATATATATATATATATATATATTAATATAATCATAAATATTCACATTAAATGCATGTGTTTGGATATAAACAACAAATTTTCATTCAAATAAATTTATTGGTCATCACATCCTAATTTGAGAACATCATTGTGCAACGCCAATATATTCCAAGTAACCACCATACAAAATGTTTTCAAATACCCTTTTCTCCTGAAAGAAAAAATAACTACAAAACATTAAAGACAGCATTGGCAAATAAGCTTTCACGCTTTACAGTCTGATTGTGGCATCATATTTATGTTGTTCTTTTTGTCGTCTTTAATATAAAGAAAGTTAATACTCTGGTTAACTTTGAATACTCTTGAACGGATAAACCATTTTCTTTTTCAAGACTTGATCAATATGCCGTGATGTGTTTGGGATAATCAGCATGTTGAAGTTAGTGATGGCCTGCTTCAAAGCACCTGTGAGTCATCAATCACATTGTCGACCTGTCCAGGTTACATGCATGTCGAACAAACGGAAATTAGATGTGACCTCCAAACCTGGATCAGCGTCTGAAAAACTTCAGTGGCAAGATAGATTAGATGGACTGATCATACAGATATATTACAGATCAAGCTTATTTGAAGAAGAATTATATTTTTATTTGGGCCTGTGTAAAAGCGTCAAAAAGACTCATTTTTATGAAAGGATTTTTTTTTTTCAGTTAAAATCGGTTATCAATATGCTATTGTTTTTAATAAGTTTTTTGTTCAATAATTTAGCCTGTTCCAGGTTTTCATCCAGTACTGCGATGATTGCAACTCGGCAACTCAGCAGTTGTGTGTTGCAAGGGATCCAATGTTAAGGAGATCATTAAATTTGTGATCAAATACCTGATGGTGACATCATCAATCTTTTGTCCATAAAACGGTTCATTATTCATTCGCGCTGTTTTAGATACCACCTGAAATCCATTTTCCATTGTATCTGTTTCAATCTCATTCAGAAGTTTAGGAGACGATAAGTGGTGATTTCATACTGAATGTGTGTATCCAAAAATGAACTTGATCGCCATCGTGAAATAGAAATGATCTGGATCTATACGTCGAAACATTCGTATAGCGCCCGTCAACCAATAAGGACGTTCCAGGCCAATAATTGCAAGGCCAATTTCAAAAACGACGTATAACGCAACCCTGTAAAGAATTAAGAAAGTAAACTGAACAAAAATACGCAACATCCAATATTTTGATAAAATTAACTGCGTTATCAAATTCCTTTCAATACCGTTATTCAGGAGGGCATAGAATGGACTTTTAGCAATACATTTTAACCATTGATGGAAAAGGACAACCGATAGTGACGCTGAGGCATGTTGGGGAACAGGGGTGGGGTCAGTTGGGGAAATCCCACAGTTCAGTATCGAGCTTGCCTGTCGTGCCGAATTCTTCAAGGCGTCTTCTAAGGTATCGTTGACACATTAACGTTTAGGGCTCTGGCGACAGCTCCAAGGGTTATGCCAGCGTTGAGCATGACGAAGACGTCCTGTCGTTGAAGTGGCTTCGAGTCTTTTAACAGAACTTGTACTGTATGGGTGCCCTCGTGTACACCTGAAGGTAAGGAGTGCCAGGGAAGACCTGGTCACTAAATACTGCGGATAGGGCCACACCTGTTTGACGGGTCAAAGTGGTGAATGGGCTTGAAGTCAATTTAAATAGAGATGTAGTTGACCCATTTCGACAAGTGAAATGCCAGATTGATCTCCGCAGGGTATGTATATGTAAGATGTTGAGTAAAACTACAACCATGTACGTCACGATGGGAGACTCAAGGACGAGCTACACAAAGTCTAATTGACAGTAGAACGTATGTTTTTCATCTGTCACGTTGCATAGCGTGTGTACTTCATATTTGTTTTATGAGCACCCGTATACCAATTATTGTAACGTCACAAAGGAAAGTACACATGGACAGACTTTATACAGGCGAGAAGGAGTTTTACGAGTCCCCCATTCCGATAAATTATTAGTTACATTGTTACTCAGTGATAGGATACGAAACTACATGGTGTCTGTAATCCTCATATTGGGCGAGGCGTCGGTGAGTTAGAATCAAATAATGACAGGTCTTTGGATATGTTAGATGTTGAGACAAACCGGCATACTGACGCCCAGAACAGCAAGAAATTCGTGTGGACTTTGGGTTAATACTGGTACATGCGGTTTTAACTTTTTTAAACTCCTGTCAAAATGTTTGTCTGCATTGGCAATTTATCCAACTTTTTTGATCACTTAACTAAGATTTGATACCTTTGATATCATATTCGGTTTTCTTGGTCTTATGTAGGATCATGGAAGTAAATATCATGGCCTAACCAACCACCAAATGTGTAAAATTTTATTGACTGTTATTTACGTCAAAACCATTTATAAAAAATACTACAACATAGATCAGAGCAGCGACGACAGTGGCAAATCTCCGGTAGGGTTTTGTTCTGTTGACATATAAATGCTTAAATACAAGCAACTTAGGCCTACACTTTCCTGGCAACATGGCGTAAACAGCAGCTGAAGCAAGTAAAGCTGTAGTGGGTAAATAAAAGTTTACGTCACTGATTTTGAATTACTCTAAATACGATGTTGTCATCGCATTTAATAAACAATGACTTGAGAACAATGCAAAGGGGCCAGGCCTCGGAGCACACATCACCAGCATTTCCCCCCACCCCCTCAAACCAGGTACTAACGGAAATATAAAAAGGCTTGAAACTATTATTTTCCTAGAAAGGCTGACTGAAATTGTTGTATTTTCTTCAAAAAGACTCTAAAACTGTTGTAATTTCTCCTGAACGACCCTATAAAATTGTTGTACTTGCTAATGAAAGGCAAAGTAAAACATTTGTACTTTTTTCCTGAAAGACACTGCGGTTAACACTGTGTTTTCTCTTGAAATATAATTAAAGACGTACAGCATAGAGAGTAAAACCAGAGCAGCGACGACAGTGTGCTCACATGTAACCTTTGAAATACGGTCTCTTGTCAACTTACCTCAGTCAGGGTTTTATTCTAATTGCCCATATAAATGCATAAAACTACTGTACTTCCTCCTAATAGGCTGACTCAAACTACTCTGCTTTCTTCCGAAAGACTGACTAAAGCTACTCTGCTTTCTTCCGAAAGACTGGCTAAAGCTACTCTACGTACTTTCTTCTGAAAGGCTGACTAAAGCCACTCTACGTACTTTCTTCTGAAAGGTGGCTAAAGTTACTCTGTTTCCTCCTAAAAGGCTCGTTAAAACTACTCTACTTTCTTCTGAAAAGCTGACTAAACCTACTGTACTACCTCCTGAATGGCTGAGTAAAACTTTAGTACTTTCTCCTGATGGGCTAGGTTTGGGGACGGCCAATTGACGGCCTGTCAATTTGAGGTACCAGGACGAGGCAAACCGATATAAAACTGCTTCCGCGTCGTTGTACCCCAAATTGACAGGTCGCCATTTGGCCGTCGACCGTCAGGGTAGTTAAATTTATGTAATTAAAAGTTGTGTAGCACATACTCCTTCAAGTACGTAGAAGAATGACTGTACATTTTGTGTCGTGGCACATTTTGTTTGTGCTGATTTTATCTAAAGTTGATAATCAGAGTTTAAATCTTAACAAGGCGTACTAATTCAGGCCCCCCATCAGGTGATCTAGATAAAAAAAAATGTGTTGTGCTCTGGCTTAAACATGTGGTCGTTCAAATGTAGGCAAGAGCTAAAGTTCAGAGAGCAAAAAATGTCTAGATCCAATAACTGTTGCATATCATCATGCAATAAAACAACTTTACACATAAGAACTGTCATTGTCCCACACTATACACATTAGAAGTGCTTTTGGTCACCTTTCGTACATCGTCAGTGTCTGTAGGTGACACAACATTTTACGTATTATATTATATGTTATAGAGGATACATTATTATCCATCTTTTAGCTATAGCCTATACACATTGATAATAAGCCTTGGAAATAATATGGCGTCACAGGCTTTAGTGGGATGACTCTAGACAGCATTTGTAACCTTAAGAGAGTCTCTGGTGATTATCTAGGTGGTATTCACTGTACACGATAGTTCTCTATATATATTCATTACATCACACAGAGAATAGTATTGTTTTTTGCGTTTTATCGTCTTCTCGTGTTTTCTTTGGTATAGGGCAACTGAATTTGTCTGTAAAGGAACTATAATGAATTTTTATTTATGCATATTTAGGTGTTGGTTTAGAATAGGAATGAGCACACGAAAACCCTATACACTCCTATCTGTGAGATCGTTTGGCAATGATCCCAGCCTAACTTCTACGTTCCCTAACCTGGAACCAGGTCCTGTCATCTCGTCTGCGCTCTCCACAAAGGATCAAGCTGTACGCGAAGAAAGGCTCAGGTTTCTGGTGATTTTGAAGTAATTCTGCATTGACACTACCTCATTATGTGGGAATAATAAAGACCATCAGGCCGCATTTAACACAACTGCAACCAAGACATCCATTTGGTCATCGTAGTAGCTACGTTTCCCGCCATTTTCGAATCATTTGACCGCGTTATTAGAATGGACTCGTCTGCTCGTCCCATAATTATCATGGTCTTTTTCTTTTGCAATAGCTGCTTATAGTTCTTCTGGTATCTCCCACCCTAATGCTGGCTGCTGTCGTATAAGTGAAATATTCTAGAGTACGGCGTTACAAAAAAAAAAAAAAAAAAAAAAACCAAAAAAAACCCCTCAAATAAGAAAATAAGCCTTTTCTGTTCATTGTTAAGACGCAAATTAATGCTTAGGCTCCCAAACAATTTGTCAGTTACCTTGTTAATGGTGTAAACCTTCCACGGGTTCGTCTTTTTCCGCAAGATGTCGGATGCTGCCGACTCGAATGGAAGATGGCGCGGTTGGCCGGGTTTGGCGTGCTATCAATCCACCAGGCATATTTGATGCGTGTTAATTGTGACTTTCTCGTTCTTATTATTCACAGATAACCACGTGATATGAAGTCGGATTTATACAGTAAGATTAAACAAAACCTGATTTTGTAGCATACACGCATGAATATTGTTGTAGGCCTTGCACCAATGTGCCTTTTTGTGTTAAATCAATGACCGTGTAAAACTGGCAGTATGAAGACCACGTCGGTCGTTTCCACTTCGCAATTAATATAATCTTCTATGAATCACTGCGGAAACGCCCTTATAAACGGTGTCTTAATCCTGTGAATTCGCCCATACGTTGGTTTGTGTTGTGAAGCAAAATAGTTTAAAGGTTCCTTAATGGAATTCTCCTGCTTCAGGGTATTGGAGACGGAATTAATTATTGGTTCTGGGTTGAAATCTGCGTCACAACTGTAGTAGCCACAGAGGGAAGACCATATGGTGGCTAAATAACAGATGACAGTCGAGAAACGTGCTCAGAAATATGACTATGAAAAGAAATACTAGTAAGGTTTCTAAATTGCACGTCGACTGTTCCGCGTGGACAACGGGGGAAATGAGTTAACTGTCTCTTGATGGTGCTTTATGGTGACGAGGCCCGCGGAAACGAAGTCTCAAAGGTATGTACTGATACATGACTCCTTAGTAACGTTTGCGAATTAAAGAATGGCTTGCAATAAATTCAGTGCATCTCCATTTATAACTGAATTAACGGTTAACTTAATAATTGATTCAGAAATATTCAGTAATTAAAAAATGACCCTTTACATTTTTATGTTTTCCCTCGAGGTGAATTGTAATACTAACCGAGTGTTACTCGACGCACTTGATGTTACACTGTTCAGCTCATGATAGCTTCCTGTTCGTGCATACGTGAGAAGGTCTTCCAGTGGGTTGTAGGTCACCATGGGCTTCCCCGGTGTTCTGCCCGGTTTCCTCTCAAGTGAAATATTCTTGAGTTGGACGTAAAATACCAATCAAATAAATAAATAAATCAAAGAACACCACTCAAATAAATGAAAAAACGAAAAAAAAAGAAAACAAAAAAAAAACAAAAACAAAACAAACCAAAAAAAAAAAAAAAATTAGAAAAAAAACGACGTTATACTGAGTACAGGTGACGATAACTTCTGTTCTGTTGGAATACGCTGCCTTTCTTTGTCTAAGTCGTGACTGGCAACAATGGACCACCATATATGTGAGACGTGCATGTATTGTAATGTAGTAGTAGTAGTACTGCACTACACAGTATATGCATGTTTATAATGTCTTTTACATGCCTTCCGGACAAACGAGCTTCCTACATGTGTTTGTATATGAAACCGTTATATATATTGAAACAATGACCCGGATAAGTAAACTATTCTTGAGTGCGGCATAAAAGACCCATGAAATAAATAAATATATACTGAAATGTAAATGACTGTTGTTATGGAAAAATCATACAATTTATGACCTTGTATACATACATGCTTGTAAAAAGAAAAAAGAAAAACAGTTGGGAATCGGACGGATTGCACAATCCTAAATGCACAATGAACCGGACATGTAAAAACCAACGTTAAAAAAGGAAAAACTGTAGTGGTATAAATATTAAAAAAAATTAACCCTTAAATCCTTTTTGTATCTCTTTGTTGTTGCATTCTGATGGTTTCAGTTCCAGAGCAGAAATCCTCATTTAGAGCTAGTTTATATCTTGAAAACATTTGCCAGCTATCTTCGTGTTCTGCCATTCTCTGTGGCCAAGGTGGTTTGCGTGCCAGCGCGGCGCAGTGACCCAGGAGTCTTTCAACAATGCAGTCGCTCATGAAGTCCAGCTCATGATGCCCACCCGCCCCAAGTCGAACTGTAAATTTACTGTCAGAAGAGAGCTGTTGATCAACAAGAGATAACCTGTAACGCAATACAGCTTCACTGTAAAAATAAACTATTTATTTTTACAGTGTTGTTTCTCAGTCGGCGCCAGTTTGATTTCCCGGTTTTGTGAATGTGGTATTTATCCTAAATCAGTGACATCTGTAAGAGACCTCCGAAAGGTTGGCTTTGTTTTCCTACATGTATATGGGGGGGGGGGGGAGGGGGGGGCACCATGTTTCTTAATTATGAGGCAGATGGTTTCTTAACAGAGGATTCTGTTACTGTAGGATTTCCTGATGTCCATACTACGCAAAGGAACCTTTTTTAAGAGGGTTATCTGTGTCCCTACTTAGTCATTTGCGCTGCTTTGTTCATATATCATGCCACGATCCTTCACACCAGTAACGTGAATATCAAATCAACGGAGCCAATAGTTGTAATCCCCTAATCAGGGTATATTGGAAGGGCCAGATTCTGTTTCAGTTGGAGGTCACAACCAATCATTCTTAATCTTGTCCAACGCACTGTGTAATCAAAGTCTTTTTTTGCAACATTTTACAAGAGATAATCATATCAATGGCCCTTTAACATATTTCAAATCACAACTCAAGACCCAAGATCGCCCCAGCTTAGGAATCACAGTAATTCCATTCACTAGGCCTTCATGGCTGTTTTCAGCAGGAAATAAAAATGCAGAACCTTTCTAATCAGCAGTAGTGCCAATTTTTTATACCGTGTAATGGTTACATTTTATATGGATATGTTTGTTAACAAATCACTGAGCTGGTCACACCCTTCCTATATCTGGTCTTTGTCAACCACCACTCCAAGGATGAAGCAAAGTGTTTGTACATGGTAAAAGTTAACCTTTGAAATTTACAGAATACCATATGTTTTTTGAGTTTCGGCTGTTTAGTTTATTTTTTTGCCTCCGTAGCCGACGGGGTTATCACGCCAGTGCGGCGCAATTATCCAGAGCCTCTCACCAATGCGGTCACTGTGATTTTAAAGGAGAAGAAAATTTAAATATCAAACAAATACCACTGAAAAGAGTATGCATTTCCTCGCAGATACATGCCATAAAAAATTCTAATATGTACCTCAAGTTGATAAATTATAAATAAAAACAGCGCAAAAAACCGCTGTGGGTGACTCCATTTTGCCTAAGAACTGGTCCCGAAGTCTTCTGTGTTAGGGGAAGAATTGCCGTAGGAAACCGCCGAAGTGCAGTTCGTACATTTCTAGTAGAACTCTTCTTCCCAGAAGGTAGCGAAGAGTACAGTTCGTTTTCCGCGTGACGATCGGGAAACCGGAATGTTGGACGTAGGTTCCGCGTTTACAGAAACAAGCGGGCAGTTTTAACAACTCTCATTGGCTGAGAGGCAACACACCCCCAGCATAAATTACAGGGTGTTAAAGATAGAGGACGCGATGAACTCAGCGATTTATGCCGGCTTTGCCGTTTTCAGGCTTTACGTGTACGGCGAGGAAAAATGGCAAAATTATGCATCAGGCACCATCAGATAGAAACAAATGTGCTCTTTTCAGCCTATAGTGTCATTGTTTTAAGTTTTCTTCTCCTTTAAGTCCAGCTCATGCTGGCTCCCCCTGTATGTGGGAAGGTCTGCAACAGCCTGCGGATGGTCGTGGGTTTCTTCCGGGCCCTGCCTGGATTCCTCCTATCATAATGCTGGCAGCCGTCGTATAAGTGAAATATTCTTGAATACGGCGTAAAACACCGATCAAATAAACAAATAAACAAATAAATTTAGTTTAATTATGTATTTACATATTTTATTGGTGTTTTAAGGCGTATCAAGAATATATATTCAGAACAGATCAGGTATCCCATGCGTATTGTGAAACCGGCAGAAAAAAATATTTTCAGTAAACTTATTTGTTTTTTTTTTTTGTTTTTTTTGTTGTTTTTTTCTTGCAAATCGAGTAAGTGTAAACAAAGACCTGCTGTGTAATTGCAACAATGAAAGGCACTTGCACCGAAATGTTCTCTTGACTTGCCGTTCTCTGTAACAAATACTTCTAACGTAAAAATCAGCTTCATGGAACATGCTTCATGGTTCATGGTTCATGGAAAATGTGAAAATTGTTAAAAGAATCTGCGCATTTATACCTGGTACATTTTGGTGTCCTCAAATCAAAAGATAAAATGCAACCTTTAGCCAGCAAGACGAGTTTTTTTTCCTTATATCAAACAGAAGTGCAAATTATGTACTTGATCTACACTTCAATGTTCTAATGCCAGTCTGTCAGAGAAATTAAATGGGCGTCTATATCAACTGCCAAATTTACCGCCTTGATACAGGATGCGCGTGATCCTCTTTTAATTTAATATACAGCTAACTCCTGATGGAATCGTTTGCGATCGAAAGTGGTTTGACCGATTTCCTTGTTAAATGTAATAATATTTTTAGATAAACTCATTACTGCGACTTGTTTTGCCCGCCAGAGCTATATGTGTTGTATTACAAATATGGATGTAACTGTATACATTTATGTTGTAAAAAAAAAACAACCCTACAAAAGTAATACAATATAACAATCTAGAGCATGGAAAGTAAAATCAGCCCTACGGCTTAAGAAGAAAAAATGCAGTTATGTTAACTGCAATTTATTAGACGTCACTGGTCTAGTAATACTCAAAATGCTGTGTTGCCTGGTATCTGGCAAACCTGGCATCTGCTGTGTTTCATCTGGCAAACAAGTACGATGACTATATAGCAAATGCGGTGTTGCAACTCTTATTGAAATAGATCACCCCTTTTGAATTTCAATGAAATTTGAAACAATGCGGATTTTAACATCGAACCACATAATTTCTTGCTTTTTACAGATAACATGCCCAACACTATGCATTAAGTTTGCACAATTCCTTGCTTGAGTTTTGATGTGTATTTCTTGTTCTTCCACCGAAATGGTGGTTTGTTTATTCTTCGGGTCCTGGGATGTGCCACATATGTTAGAGGATTACATGGGGCTTCAGTATCAAGTATTTCCTGATTGTCTGTCCATCTTGGGGTTTGGGACAGCCGTGTCTAAATCCCCAAGAGACAAACACCCAATGCGAATGTACCCAGCTGGTTGTTAAACACTTGGTGGAGAAGACTGTCACTGCGAGAAATCCATAGCAACATGCTAGTTTGTTTCCGCGGGAGGTAGTAGAATTGATCTAACATTAATTGTGGTTGGAGGAGGAGAAAATAAGTCCAAGGGTATTACTCTTAAAGGAAACGCATGTTTACGACACGATGTGGCTAAGATGACGTTGAACCCTATAATCGTCCATTCGTTCATTCTTTAACCAGCGTAGTGGAGAGTGCCTCGTAAACGTTACATTCATGGTTCAATACCGAATCGAGTCATACCTAACATTAATTGGTACTATGTTCTACATGAGGTATAGCGTAGTACGGAGTGGGCCGGCGTCGTTCCTGGTGCCTTCGGCGTGGTGTTCCAGTGAGGAACCATTATAAATACATATATGTCGACCTGCTACAGACACCGTCATAATGTGACATAGATAATGTTGAAAGCGACGTTAAACGCCAATCAAACAAACAAACCGAAAGTCTTAAAGGTAGACGGCATAACCTACTGCCAAAGCATCCTTTGTTCCCTGTCCATTTCACGAACTGCACGCAAGATGGCATTGACGTAATAACAATGTAAATCAACATTGGAAACCAACAGGCGTTACCTGTTAACTAGAATTTCGTGTGTCATTTTCTGAACGCCTGTCCACCTACCGTGTAATAGGACGAGCTGTTATTAATTCCCATAAGTATTGTTTAGAGCATGCTGGCTTCCTCTCTGGTCGTACGTTGCAGGCCTATCAACAACCTTCGGATGGTCTTGGGGTTCTCCCGGGTTCTGTTGTGATCTCTCTCACCATAATCGCCGTCGTCGTATAAGTGAAATATTCTTGAGTATTTGGGGTAAAACTACAATCAAGTAAATAAATAAATAAATAAATAAATAAATAAATAAATAAATAAATAAATAAATAAATAAATAAATAAATAAATAAATAAATATTGCTTAGATTTATTGAAGTTCTGAGACAAGGTGTATATCTTGTATGATTTTAACCCTGCCAGGTACGCCTATATCTTTCTTTTCTGTGTCGATTCTAAAATAAATCACTCCTCCACCCAACTCACCCATTCCGCCAGCAGATAATTACGAAGGAAAGATTTAAAAAAGAAGAATAAAGATATCAAAGGATGACTGACAGGAGAAATCGGACAACGAAGAACTGAATTATACAACGACACAGTCATGGCAAATCGATGCCTCGTGCAGAGATGTTTTGTTCGAGCTAAGGTGTCGAACGTGCATGTATGAATATGTTCGGGTTACCTCGCAGCTTGATGATGGATCAGTTCATCCTGGACAGTGTTTTTCCGACCGGATATATCTGTTTGTTGGTTTCCTTCGAGGAATAATTTCCTGTTCATTCATGTATTAACGCAAGCCCAACCTGGAAGTGGGGAGCCCGCATGGTATAGCCCTAAGCATGAGTCGTCTGTATTAGCTTCCAAATGGCATCAGCATCTTTTCGCGTAAAAATACAAAACCTGACCTTTCCAGCTTGTATGATCTGTGTCTGATAACAATTGGCGGTGACATGTATTAAAATAGGCCTGCCAGTTTGGTTTCATGGACGGTTGTGAGTTTCCCCCGGAGCTCTGTCCGGTTTCCTCTCACCATAATTCTGGTCGCCGTCATATAATTGAAATATTCTTGAGTACGGCTTAAAACACCAAAATAAATAAATAAATAAATGTTAACATATATGTCCAAGAAACGACGTGCACTGCTGCAGCTTGATTATATGTTTCGTTTACAAACCGCTTTCAGGGAAGGTAAAATATGTTTCTGCAACTCTTTCGCCCGATTCAAAGTTCCGAAGCTCACAGCAAATTTTGTTTGTATGTTATTCGCTTTAAATGAAATACAAAGTAAACATGATGCCAAAAAACAAGAGATAGGAAAGTATGCAGGAAATGCTATATCCTTTATATAAAACAAAAAAGCTTATACATGGTGAAAAACTACAAAAAATGGTTATGCCAGTAAATGACTTGTGACTGCATGTACATTTATTGTAATATGAACACGTAGATATACTCACACATATAAACATGTACAATACACATATCTGATATACAGGCATGTCCACACACAGCATTTGATGGGTCATTGACCCCTCCAAATATACAAGAAAAGGCTATAAAACTAATACAACACTAATGCAACAAATGGCAATAGAACTGAAGCCCTCCTCAACCCTCCATATTTCATGCAGCTTTAGATGACCATTTTTTTCTTTCAATAAGCCCAAATATGGCACCATGGTACGTGTCAGAGATGTCACGATAGTGATAGGACATGTGATATGTAGCGATGACACAATGACCATCGCTTCGTACCATCGGTTTTCTGCTGTATGTCCTCGTTTCATCGCTCCCTAAACTCAAAAATAGAATGTGTTCATTTCAACTGAAAATCTGTTGTATGGGTGATGCTAGAAAGTATTCTGCTATTGTAACAGATTATTCTGTTAAATATAACGCGTATTCTATTAATTCAACAGAAAATTATATTAAACTAACGGGATATTATGGTTAAAATAACACAGTATTATGTTAAAATAACACAAAACATTCTGGCATCACTATTGAAATTAACAGATTAATTTTTCAAGTGTACTATCGTTTCATCGGTTCGTGCCATCGTGTCACCTCTTGGTATAGCATAGTGTCTTCAGTCTTTTGAGAATAATTACATTACTGTGTTTTGTTTCCAGATCCTCTTTCAACATGTGTCAATATTTTCCAAAGGACAAGTATCGAAGAAAATAAAAATGCACAGCTTTTATTTATTGATTTATTTGATTTGGTGTTTTACACCGTACTCAAGAATATTTCACTTATACGACGGCGGCCAGCATTATGGTGGAAGAAACCAGGACAGCGCCCAGGAGAAACCCACAACCATCCACACGATCGCCAGGCAGAATGACCTACTGAGTTAAAGCTAGCATAGAGTGCTGCAGATGTGTTGTACGCAGTATGTAACAGAAAACATTTCTTAAAAATCAGTTCGGATTAGGCTAAATATGAATGAATTGAAGCTAAATATGTTGATTCCTACAGGCCGACGAGGGTCTGCGGTTTGGATGTAGTCTATCTTAATGACTTTCTTGATGCCATAGTCAGAAAAGGTGAATATGACGATAACTTGTTGTTCCTATGTCCCATTTCCTAAAACTAACGGTTGGCTTAATATACCTCGGTGCATAGCTTGCCATGTTGCCGTGTGTTTTGACAATGCACTTACTGAATATTAAGCGTCATGTCCGACATTCATATACCTTTCGTAGTCCGTAAAGGGCGTTCCAAGTCGATAATCGCAAGATCCGTTTCCAAAAGAACGTTTAACGCTAGCTCCTAAGGACAAAGGTATGTAAGGAATTATACAAATAGGGAAAAAGCCGGTAATACACAAGAGAGAAGCGGTTATTCAGTTTTCAATGATGCCGGGTAGACAGTTGATATTCCAGGCATGCATTCCATATCAAAGTTCAAATTCGTAGTACATGAAACCGATGTTCTGTAACATAATCTTTCTTAGAAGTGTAATCCATCAAAATATTTGGCTCTTCATAAGGAAACACAAAAAAAGTGGTAACAATAAGGCGAAGAATGTTACAAAGTAAAACGCTAAATGGTAAAGGAACTGCTGTTCATGTTGTTATCTTACTTTCTAAAAAGAACTCAGAAAATACAGTTCCAGGGAAACGAATTCACCTCATTACCAACCAGTAAATTCAGCATCTACTAAGCATCTACACTAACAATATACGTACGGGAAACACACAATGTATCCGTGAACTCTCTAAAAGATGGAAGTAAACAGAACGAAGTTTCTTCAACAAATCAGCTAGAGCATGACATTCATGATGCTAATTCCGTCCAGAAGACACCTTTAGAACCTTTAAGCCTATTTTTCGGCAAGTACGTCGCCATTAGACGAAGAACACGGGTGAAATTTCAGCTGCTTCATTGGTTGGATCTGATCATTTGGGGGGGGGGTATAATACTGCCAGTCTGGCTTGACTAAAACAGAGGTACATCTCGGCGTCGTGAATGACAATCGGAAACAAATTGTCAACCATAATGGACATTCCTGTGCCTGTGTTTATGAAACGTGTTAAGACTTAAGACAAATATTCAAACACAGTTTAAAATAAAATGTTTTGCTCTAGAAAGTTTAAAATTTGCACACTGATTCTTTACTACAGAGCAATGTACTAACCATAATCGGAGCTTTTTCTTGTTCTGAGTTTGGCATTTTATGGACTTTGCAATTCATGACTTAAGTGTGTAGTTTCTTGATAAATACGAGCCCAGGATAACAATCGCTGAAATTTCCTCACCTATCGTCACATGGACAGAAAGAAAACAGGATGTTCGAACGAGGGATATATCTAATCAGTATCATCACTACGGACGGACAACGCTATGATACTTTCAGCCTTTTTCTCGTAAATTAAAAGCGGGCCTATGTATCTCAGTTGTGCATTACTTGTAACTGTTTATATATCCAACATGGCGGTTATAATTAACGTAGTTGAGTATTGTCTTGTTGGATTCCTTTTCTTACACTCAGTTCTGTCGATCATGTAGGATTAGATTCACTCGCACGCTATGGAAGCCGAATGCGTTCATCATTTCTCCTGAAACCTCGTCCCAAGGATAGACAAGTTATGAACATGCTATGGAAGACATCTCGCCTAATGGATGGACAGGTTTAGGTTATGGACATGCTAAGGAAACCTTGCCCCACGAATAGACAGGTTCTTGTTATGAACGTGCTATGGAAGCCGCATGCGCTCATCTTCTCACTGTCATCTTGAATCATGTTGTGGACACACGTTATGGATGCCGCAAGTTTCCATCCTTGCGAGGTCCCGTCCTATGGATAGATACGTTTATGGTTAATGCTCACAGTGACACATTATTGGGTGGCACTCTATACTGACCATCCACCTTACAAAAATGATATTTCCGTGTGGAGTTAAAAAAGATATTGACAAGAGTAATTTCCATATTCGATATTGTCAGTCACAGATATACATCTGAAACATAAAAGTATTTGCTTGTGAAGTTGGCAAGGGAGGTAAGCAGTTAACAATTTATTGTGCAAAATCAGACATAAAAGAACTCACAAAAATATTATTTGTTATTTTGGGGACAGGGGTGGAAACGGTATAACATGTATAACATATAACTGTTTAATCAGCAAGTCCTGCGAGGCCATAGGGCGTGCCATGTTAGAGAAACCGGGAACACGGTGTCACATTACTTGTACCCCACGAACATATGGTTAACTAGCAAAACAGCGTTCCCGTAACGTCAGCGGAAAGAGCTGGGTTCTCAGGTTATACAAATAATTAACGCCGGGTTATTTGGTTGTCGTCAGGAATATATACAGATTATAAACTTGTCATTCCTTTTGCCCCTGTTTGTTCATCTGTCCCTGACAGATGTGTTTCTATAAGTTCTGATTCACTAATGCGTGCATAGCGATAAATCAGAGCCCATGCTTTTTAAATTTGCTGTTCCGTGATTAAACCATGCAGTATTCATTTTTCTGTGCAATTTGACCACATATACCATGGTCAAACACGCCTATCAGATAACAATAAAGTCTTACACATGTCGGAGGACCCAAACAGAGGAAGATTTAGTATCTAGACAGAGTTTCATCGGATATAGTCTGTATTACTTCTCACATAGATATCATGGATATTCTTCATTTAATGTTCTGGGCCCGGTTGTTCAAAACTGGTTTAAGACTTAATACCAGATTTAAGTTTAAGTCTTCAATTTTGTATTTGCCTAAAAAATTGAATGACATTATATTAAAATTGAACTAAAACTGCTGCTGTTTGGTTAAAAATTTAAATATAAAATATGACTTAATACCAGTATTAGCTTAAAACACTTTAAAACAACTGGGCCCTGGCCCCCCGCAGTAACGACGCCTGAGATTTGTTTTGCTCACATAAATTACTATTGACAGGGCAATCAAGATTGAACTCCTACTGCAATTCTGGAAAACAAGAGAGCTACAATGAAAACACTTATCGGCGTGATCTACCAAAATGTCTTTTCTTGAACTGACCACTACATTGTTGCGTTATTGGCTTCATGGTGAAAAACGTGAAATCATGAAAAGAGTCATTTTGAACGCCCTCTGGCACCGCTCATGCGCTCATGAAGTAACTTTGCAATCCAGGTCAATGCGTTCATTACCATGTAAACTAATGATTCTGCACTTTTTTCTTGCTGTATGAACTATCTACTTGCTTATTCTTGTCAACAAAAATCAACAAAGGCTTTGGTAGCCTTGTAAGCATCATACGAACTGCCTATGCTTAAAACAGAAATTTTTTGCTTAGTCACAGAACGGTTTCCAAAAAAAAACTGCATTCGTGTTTGTGAATTAATCTTGAGTTCTGTGATTCAATCAGTTAATCAATAAGTCAGTCGATTTTGATACATTTTGTTCGGTGTCAGTGGGCAATATGCCAGGCGTTGGTCATAGAATCATATCTTCCCTTTGAATCATGATCTCGCAGGAAGGTTTCTTTGTTAATTTCACATTTTGTCTGTAAGGAAACAATGGTGAAACTGCTGTAGTGATTCAAGTGTTGAAAGTATGTTAACCTCTATTCGTGGAGGTACATAACTGAGGACGATTTGATATTGCTGAAACAATGACACGTCGACGAAGTAGTTCTACACGGTCACAGTTCGAGAACAAAACTCGAAGCAAAATAAGCACCAGGAAACAAGCTCCATGTATCCATATTAACTGTCAGGTATGATTCACATTCCGTCTTCAGGTAACACTAAGGAATAAAACAGTCGTGCACAAGCATTGCATTATCTGCACTTCAAGGTGTGGGGAGTACATTATACACAGTAAAACGAAAGCAGCGACGACAGTGTGATATAGTTGACAAATGGTCATATACATAGCCGGTGAAATACGACCTTGTCAATTTACCTCAGTTTGGGATTTATTCTAACTGTTCATTTGAATGCTTAAATAGTGGCAAATTACTCGCCCCTAGCACCATGATTTAAGCAGAATTAGGTAAAAAAATATGCAGTGGTGTTATTTGCAAAATACTAAACTTCGCTGGTCTAGAATTACTGAAAATTCATCACATTTAACAGACACATAGCGGATTATCTATAGATTACAGTGCAAGAATGCTCCTATATATGATTCGTAATGTCTCCAATGTCCCCATGCTGCCCTTCTGAGCACTGAGATAAGTGCTCATTGAAAACACGTGTATTTAGCATTAATACCTACGTTTATGAAACTGATCAGTGCTACACGAAATCCCACCACACACCCACCAATCAATACCCCCCCCACCCCCACCCGACTCCTCCCCAATAGCACGGTTTATAGTTTATATAAGATTTTATACGCCAGAAGTCGTATAAATAAGGGCACAGTGGTATTTCTCTACTGTGCATTTATCATCTGTATTAGTTAACTTCTTAAGCTTTATAAGCAGGATGAAGGCCTTATGTCCTTTTCAGTGGATGGCATATCCAATAAAGAATTTATAACTACTTGCTTTTAGAAGTTGGTGAGGAAATATACTGATAAGTTATTCTTTATGAATATACAGTTGGTTGCTAACTATAGCACCAGACAAACGTGGGCACACTCTTTAGTTAAAAGAAAAGAACACATTTATACAAACTATATCTTAAATGAAAGAGCTATATAAACTGTTTAGATTTTTAAAATAGTTTTCATAAGAGAGAAAGACGGTTTTAAACATCGTCATTTTTTTTCCAAAATCCACCAATTCGAGGCACATTGAAAGTCCCGGCATGTTTTATGGCTTGTCCCATGAAAAGCCTCCTTTCCACCCCTTGATATTCATTGTGCCGTCAATGGGCTCAAAGTTTTGCTCTCACCATATGATTAACGTGGATTTCCAGTCAGCTAAATACGTACGTATATCGTGATAATTGTGGATTTTAAGGTCTGTGGAAGCTTAGAAGAAAGGGTTTGGAACGTACTTCAGGGCCACATTAAACTATTAAATACTCAGATAACAAGTGCTGCTGACAGAAAATCTAGATATTTTATTTAATCATCAGTATAACTCTTTCATTTAAGGTATAGGTTGTATAAATGTGTTCTTTACTTGTAATTGTCTTTTGACTGTAGCGTGTTCTCACTACGACAGAACTGTAAATCCTTCAATGGAGAACGCTCGGCCGTCACCCATTATACTCTGGCCTCTGTCGTATAAATGAAACATTCTTGAGTACGATGTTAAAGACTAATCAGAGAATCAATCATAGGTGACGTGTGAACACATAAAAAATGATTTTCACTTTATGTTTGTTTAGGTTTAACCCAGTTGACTTTGATACCTTCTTGATTACATCCGCTGATTCCGATGCGAAGTCTTAAAAATTAGGGCAGACAGTAATTGTGTATGAGGCTGCAAATGACTGATACCCATAGTTACAATACAAAGGACTATAGCACTCGCGACAGTAGTTTTTGGCAAATGCATTGCCTCCCGTAACCTGTTAAATCAGGCCTCGTGTCAGTTTACCTCAGGATCTATTCTGTCTTTTCGAACAAATTCCTAAAACGTACTCACATCAACATCCCCCTATAGTACAATGGCTTAAGCAGCTTTTGTTAAAAAAAATAAATGCAATGATGTTAAATGAAAGGTTTCTTTCTAGAATGACGACAATTCCTGATCAAATGTCACCAAGGTTCTTTTAAATCTGTTTTTATCTGTTTTCGTTTAACCTTGAATCAAGGGATATGCGACTGGTCATGATCAAATGTCCTCAAGTCTCATTAAAGACAAAGAAAACACTAAAATGAAGTATGTTCGCTCATTTACTACCAGGAGAGATCATCGACTTCATGATAAAATATGATAAGAAATCTTCATTTATCATCGATGTTTTGAACAAATATAATTTAACATCCGCCCACTAGGGAATGGTGTGGTTTTGGTGGTGCTGCTTCCAATAACGGTGCCACGAATTTTTTTTGTTTGTGCGCTTGTTGGAATTCGTTTACTATAATAAGCACTAAAAGTTGAAGAATGGAAAGAGAATCGTAGTGCCAGTACTATGCTGCTACGGTCCTCGCCCAATGTAATAGTGTGTTTGATTATAGTCAGAACATTCCTTGCATCTTTCAGCATCAGTGTGAACTGCCGACTGATTCTCGTTACATGGTTCCATCCTAATTTTTGCACTATATATATTTTCATCGTTCGTTGGTGAGGTCGTTTTAGGAATTGACATTGCCATTATTGACCTAGAACGTCCATTGTGATTAATAGCTGCTATACGAATGTCAGTTTTGACGCATGGATTCAACCCTTGGCAGATATCACATGTGGAACAGTGACCGTTAAAAGCTGAAGGCTACAAGGATTTTGGTAATCCAGCCAACTTGGGCCATTGCTCTGTACTTTGTACTATTGGCAGCTTGGGAATAAGGTTTAACAAGGCTTGAACAGCGGGTACCCGATGGTACCAGATGAGGTATTTCCTGACAACGTACAGTCTTTAAAAAAGACATTATTGTGACTATTTATTTCAACAATTCTGAACACAATTTTTCTGTGATATAATTTCTCCAATCATTTATTATTTATACATTTGATTGGTGTTTTAGGCCGTATACAAGAATATTTCACTTATACGACGGCGGCACGCGTTATGGTGGGAGAAAACATGCAGATGGTCGTGGGAGTCGATCCACGAACATCTGCAGGTTGCTTGCAGACCTTCCCACGTACGGCCGGAGAGAAAGCCCAGCATGAGCTGGACTCACAGCGACCACAAGGGTGGGAGGCCCCGGGGCAATCGTTATGAAACATTTAGGCATTACAACCTCTATGGTCACGATGTTTATGTCGTCTGTGGTTTTATATCCTGAAAGCTCACATTCCAAGGCTGAAGTGTTTTAATTTTCACCGTTGTTTAATATGAGACTTGTCATCATGGTCTTATACAACGGGCAGCACTTCAAATAAGCGTATGTTGATTCATTTACTTCCCATTCCTTATGTATTGCAAGTCTTTGCATAGTTGAGAGTGAGTATCTCTGTGCCACAACAAGTTTTCCCATCGATATGAAATGTTTAAAACACTAAGCGTTTTACGCACGGTCCAATAAATCGCGTAGACCGTTCTCTTAAACCAGACTTGTTAGCTGTGTGAAATGAGTGAACGAGGTGTGTCAGAAATGCCTGGTTAGCCCTACAGGCATACATGCAAATAGCAGTTTGTTTGGTGACAAACTAAACACTTGTAACACGCTTCTTTTCTGTTATTATTTTGTTTTGAATATGCCCGTTTATTGCTCATATAGAAATCCGACGACAGCCCTAATAAATGTTGCCTTCTCGCAGACAATACCGGTGTGAATCATTTAATCCCGTCCATTGTCCTGACATTACCTTCAAAATGTCAAAGTGTAAGCATCCATGAAGACAACGCAGTCGCTAATGGCAAACCCTTCTCCAGAGATTGCGTTATTTTTCGTGGAATCTGCAGGAACCAACTGTACCATCTTTACCAGAAACACATGATGATATTGATTTTTTTTGGTCTCCTCACATCCTCTTTATTTTTCAATATGACAAGGTTACACTAAGGACTCCAGACACCCGCGAAATAACCTCAAACGCCCGACTTCATGCGTATAGATTTAGCTGATTCATATGCCACACATCGGCAACACCACTCCACAGGCACACAAGGATCACTAACCCAGTTTACAATATTGTCCTGGAATGATAGGTCAAATGAAAAAAAAAGGTCCTGGATCTTACACCAGAATACATGTTAGGCCTATAGTTCCTTATGTGTTCACAGTCTGGGCTGTGAGCCATCTGTTGTGGGCAGGTTTATGGGTAGCGAAAAGCGGATAGAGCTTAAGGGTAAACCAAAAAAAATGATATGGTAACCGGAAATATGGGATTCTGATTTCCTTCACGTTGTCACATTGGCTCTCAGCTAGATGCTGTTGCGTTTCGAATTTGAATGGGGACCTATCAAACGCTCTGCAGCAGGACGTTGACGTCATTTCATTGACGTCAGATGTTCCTTTCCTAGCTCATCATAATGACGTCACGTCAAAGACAGTACGACGTTACAGTGAAAACTGATACATTCTAACGGTGTAAACGGCACACTTCACACTAGTGCCACCTCATGGGATTCAAAAATAGGCCTCCTCCCCATTGTTGCTGTGCAATGACGATCGCCTTACGCTACTACAGAACATCCCCGAACCATTGTAAAACGGCTGCGTTAGTGTACAATCAGGATGTAAAGATATCCTGAAAACAGCATAGAGACATTCTGACGCAGACCAGAGTGTGGCTATCAAAGAAGAGGGGAATCGGGACAAAGCGTTATTCTAGACGTCTTGTATAATCCCAACGTATGGCTAAAAAATCCGCCTCAATAAATCCAATAAGGAATATTGTTTCAAAATATACTTTTTTAGACTTATATCTCATACTTTTCATCCCGATTGTCACCACATCACTATCATAATCATCCGTGCCACATCTTCATTACCATCGACAGCATCAACTTCACAATCACCACATCATGATCATCATCGTCATAGTTATCAAAGTAATCATCACCATCATCGTCGTCGTCGTCGTCATCACCATCGTAGTCGTCGTCATCATCATCGTCAACAACAACAACCTCATCATCATCTTCATCGTCGTCATAATCATCATCATCATCATCTGCAGCAGCACCACCACCACCACCACCACCACCACCACCACCATCATCATCATCATCCTGGCCTTTATATTACAATTTTGTAACGTTATTATCACCCATCGTGGAACTGGATCTTGTGAAATTTGCACGGACTGTAAAGAAGTCGTTTCATTCTAATATTTTATACCTGAAGCATAACTGAAATATTTGTTCACTGGGAGTTACAGATCCATTTTTAAATACACTTAATTATTTTTCTCATATTACCATTACAGACAGGAGCCGGTCAGTTAATTGCTCGGCCAAAGTGGATTCCTAAGATTTGTCATTGTACGGAAATTCATTGTTATCAATCACAGTGTTATTAACAACAAAGCGATATTCTTAGTCACTTTGGATTGATTGCCGCATAAGAGGGACCCGAACGCTGTCCTTAAACATCTGATGTACATCACGACATCAAAAAGCCCTACTTGATTTATCTATTCCGATAATCAACAATGTAATTACAGTCTGACAGAATAGTGTTAAGCCCTACTAAAAGCTGAAAGTTCTGACTGATATATCTGTAGACAAGCTTAAACTTTTGACCCTAGGACAGGGTGACCTAGGGATTTTTGGGGTTTCTCTTTGATCCTTTTGATGTACCATGGGTACTGCTTTCCAAAGGTTTCTCTTTTTGTGTTCATCAGACAGTGGCTCCAAATACATTTCGCAGCACGCTGTCCTCTCCACAATCTAGTATGCTTTCTCTTTTGCATTCATATTACCAACGTGTGTAAGGCGATATCGTCGTGGGGGAAATTAATGCCTAACACATACTACATGATTCCTTTTTGTTTTTGTTTAACAATAATGAAAAGTTCCACTGCCACGTTGAAGTTTGACCTTTTGGTATCCTTTTGTTGGAGGTGACCCATTTTATGAAGGCCATTTTTAATTTCTTTGACAGTTAGTTTCAAACGGAATCAGACGACCTCGCATTTATTTCAATTATCACGAACAAAAGAAAAACAGATAACAAAAACAGACATTGCTCTTACAGGTATAGTTTAAGTTTTACCAACCGCTGCATAGCTCGTTATTATTTTCGTCTACATTTAGCATTCGTTATTTAATGAAGAAATTCCAAGTCTACACAATAACTGAAGAGAAACCAACATCATGATGGGGATGACTGTTCTTTTAATGTGCCAGAAGAATGTGTAAGTAAACAAGGCAAACTAATCCTAATTGTAAAAGACGAAAAAATAGTCTTCATTAGCCATGGTAAAAGTAATACTACATAGGAAAACATGGGTTGACTTAAATGCTATACATTATGCATGCATAAGTAACTCACAATAGTGACTCTCATACAAACTTATATATACAGGGTGTGACATATATGTCATGTTGTAAGCCTATATTCCCATGACATAACACATGATGGCATTATTAACAGAAAAAATTGATATTTCACAGCTTGTCACTAGTTTTCATTGGGTAGAATGGTGCCAGATTTTGTGACCCAAGTTACACAAAAGTTTGTTTACATGTCAAAAACAATTCAAGATTGTGTAACCTCACAGATTTTATATATATTTAACTTTTGTTAGTACTAATCAATTTTCTAAAACACCATGTGGATCACAATGTGAGTTTCGACACTGTTGTTTACAACTGCGCACTTAACGAAAACAACTGCCACTGCTGACACAATACGTAACCAAACTTCAAGAGTACAAGAAAGCTTTCTAACACAAAGCACACAGAAAATGAATGTAATATGCTAACGATTAAGTTATATCTGACAAAAAGTACAATAAAACTGTATTTTACCTTGTTTTCTCGACAACGGTGTGACCAACTAAGCGAGGCATACCATATATGGGCATTGACTAAGCTACTGTGGTGGGCAGGACATCACATAGCAATTTATATGGCATATTCCAGCATATTACATTAAGCGAGGTCAAATTCTACTTACCTTCAAAAACCAGAGAGCACACCGAAAATTTTCTTAGCTACATTTCACGTTAAGTTTTAGTCCAGTGACCTAAGCAGTCCTTATGTAGAGGGCAAAATCTTTGAATTTGGTCTTAGAAGTCACGTAAGGACGAGACGGTTTCGTGGGTAGAGCAAACCATGATCTTAATCACGTCATTGTGGAAAGTGGCAATAGTGTTTTATCATATGGAACTCATCTGGCAGCAGGTGCGCGCATTGGGATATTGCTGTGTGGCGCACTGATACGAAACGGTTAAAAGTGGTTCCTTCGTATTCCATTACCATAGCATGTCACTGTCGCGGAAGGATTCTTCTTGCGCCTGTATTTTGCAATATCTCCACAGAAGCCGAGAACGCAGTCGTTCGTGGGGAAAATGTATATTGTGTAATAACTATATAAAGACGATAAAGACTAGCATAGAGAATAAATAAATAAAAGAAATAAAAGAAGCGTCGCGACGACAATATGATTATTGGCAAATGGTCACATGTAACTTGTGTAATACGGTCTCTTGCCAGTTTACCTCAATCAGGGTTTTATTCTAACTGATCACGTAAATGCTTAAATAGTAGCAAGTAACACGCTCCCTGACAACACGGCTTAAGCAGAATTAGATAGAAGAAACGTTAGCAGTGATGTTAATGGCAATATGGCCTATATTAAACGTCACTGGTTCAGAAGTACCCAAAATACTGTGCTGTCATCATATTTAAATATACAAACACACTCCGAGATGCTTAGTCCACCAGCAGAATCCTGGTTTATACAGGAATGAAATATAGTTATACTAGACGTATAGCACAGAGAGCAAAAAGCCAGAGCAGCGACGACAGAGTGGTATTTGGTAACTATGTATATATACGACCTCTTGTCAATTTATCTCAATTAGGGTTGTATTCTAACTGGATATGTAAATACTTACATAAGTATCTTAATTACTACGCTATATTCCTCCACCCCCATATATAAAATATAATTCCCAAAAAGGGGTTTTTTGTGCCACCTGATACACACTCCTTTGTGTTGAATTTTTGTGATAGGCGTCTATATATTACGCAAAATCGACCCCGCCTCCCCGCCTTGGCGTCAACCCTCCCAGCTCCTTTTGTGCTTCGTGGTTAGTGCCTCCCGGTCAGGGTAGATGGTGAGTAGTTGGATAATCAACAAATTTAGCAGAATGGAGGCAGTTAATATAACTGATATCAAGATAATTAAGTTAACCGTAGACAACATCGGTCTTAAACCTGACACGTTTCTTTGATTGCAAACTGGCAGCTAACTGTTAACTGGAAACTACAGGGGAACTAACACTGACATTGTGACCGATGCTTAGCAAAACATACGGTGGTTTCCTCCCAGTGCTGTCCGGTTTCTCCCAATGTATTAGCCTAATCACCATTCAGGATTTGAAAATCAATCAACGACTCAATCAATCAAAAAAAGTGTTTTTATTTGTATTTGAAACACAGGCGTTCAGTCTATCCTAAATTGTACAAATAATGGTTACGTGTAATGCACAATAGAAAGAAACCTGAAAAATAAGGTATGCATTTATAGAATTAAAAGTAAGGCTGATGTAGCGTGTGTTACTTATTATTTAATTTTTTAAAAATTTTTATATTTTGTTGTCACTGAATTAAAAGCACTCAGATGTCTGGGTTGTAAAGTAAATATGAACCATATTCATAATCTTTTCACGCACTGAGAGGTAAAAATAAGGAAACGGGGCTCTTTGGTACGATGCCAGTTCAAAAGTGACTGGGTAAGATGTCATGTGTGGGGTCTTCGGCATGATGCTTCAGCGGAGGAAGAACTTTCAACTCACCCTGCCACAAGAATGTACAGTATATGTACACACACCTGGTGATTCCTCGTCGTCATATATGACTGAAAAATTGTTATGTTAAACCAAAAGCATACATACATTCAAATCTCTATTTTGCACTCAGTAGTCCGCATACACTATTCACGATATATCAAACATAGCAACTCCATTCTTTGCTGTTAACCACACGCAATGATCGCTTAATATGTTTATCATTCACAGAGCAACCAAGCTCCCTAATGCTGTGAAAATCCTTCAAACAGAATTATTGCCCATGAAAGGCATTGTTACAGCAAAACAGCTCCAAAATGTCCATAAAATAGTGTTCGTACATCAACATAGCTCTTTGATGTCTCTAAAACATACCTCATACAGCGTTACGACTGCTAAAGAAATCTTTGCTAATTAGTTGCGATGAAAATCAACATGGCTGAAAGAATAACCTTTGTTTTCATTTGCACAAGCGCAACCCTTTGACCGTAAGGCGGCAAAGGCAACCAGGAGTGAGACTACCCGTTGGTGACAAACGGGACTGGTTTCGCAAGCTGATCCCGGATCTTGAAATTGACACAATTTTCAGCTATCCGAATTCGGTTAAAACAGGTCAACCCATACACCAGAGGGCTTCTCGGCTATCTTTTCCTATAGGTAGAGGGTAGAGTTTAGCTGTGTGCTTCGGTGTTTGTGCTGATTATCCTCTCTGGGTCATGGAACATCCAACCACGAACAATAAAGCATCCATTCCCAGAAAACTTAAACTGCTATGAAAAATACCTTGTTGTACATGGTACAAGCATAAATCATTTAGGCCTATGGTGCAAGGAAGTACAGTAGTTCCATTTGCCCTAATGGGCAGTTGACTAGCCAGGAGGTGATATTTTAGGTTAAAACGTCGCCTTAGCTAGTTGATGTACTGGTCAGAGCGCCAGGGCGACATTTTACCATAAAATGTCCTGTGGTCACGTTGGTGACATTGTCCCATTGCAACGTTTAAAGTTAAAATATCTGGATGTTGCGCTGGCGCATTGTGACCAATTAAACTTGTTGTCTTCCGGTTAAAGATATACGCATGTGCACAGTAGAACAATAAACACCATGCCGAGCAATCCGCGTAGTTTGCGCCCAGTGAAACTTTTGAAAATCATAGCTGTTTGAACTCCCGGCGACGCCCAAATGTGTTACCGGAAACGATATTTTTCAAATTAAATGCCGTGTTTCCAGGAACATGAAGAAAGGCATGCCAAAAAATGAGAACAGAATTATTTTAGAAACATATTAATTTCGAATTTTTTAATAATCTCTCTAATTTATACATATCTTCCCCGTCCGTGGTCGGGAATATTCGGAAATGAGGTCAGGGATTAACATACTGGGAACGCGGGACCAGCTTAGAGGCCCTAATTCGAACCCCCCCCCCTTCCTTTTCGCTCCAACCCCCACCAACAATGTTTTGACAGGTATCACTGTTGACGTTACCACAGCTGTCTACTTAATTTCCGTACCGACCGTTGGGGTTTTACGAAATCTGCAATTTTAAGCCATTTTCCCGCAAAACGAACAAAGCCGATACACTTTTGTGTAGTTTTACGTGTTAGGTCACATCATATGCGACGCATTAGGATATAAACACGTTTCATGTATCCTTTTAATTATAAAATATCGAGTTAGCAGTGGATGTAGGCTACCAAAAGTAGAAAACCTCGCCATCCCAAGGTTAAATTAGCGTGGTTCTTTGTCTCTCTCTTCTGTTTGATAGGCCAACAACTCGACAAGACGGCATTTTATTTTTAAAATGGCACGTGTTCCTCTTGTGCAAATAAAGAACGACGGAGTGACAGTGACAAAAATGACGTGTTGTCTTAAAACTATTCTGTTACGCTTTGAACACAGGAAGTTCATTTCTGCTTTGAGAAAACACTTGGTTTCCGATTTTCTCCATTTTATCATCTGAAATACCTGAGCTCTTAATATCTGGTTTTGCTCAGTTTGAAAGCCGAGGAGCTACAGGTCATGCATGCACTCATTTATCTTATTCTTCCACAAATGCATGCAGTCACCTACCCATAAAACTGGTCGCCCTTGCTTGTATGTAAATGTATCCACCTACGCTGGCTAGCAAATGTGCTCCACCAGCCTGAAAAAAAAATCTTCAAAACCGTCCCTGCATGTAAAGACACCAAGGCATCTCTAGAACGTAAAATGGAATCGTCCTATCGGGCAGTGCCTTGCCATGCAGCATGGTATACCGCTAGTCGAAAGGTGTTGACACCATGACAGCTCTCGATAAGCTAGAATGTGCTATACCTTACCAGGGGTGACTGAAAGGAATGTCACCTGGCGTTGTCGTGCACGGTCAGGGGAGGTGGGGGGTATTTTGCTCAGGTGATGCTCAAAGAATGTCTCATTAATTCAGTGACCTTCCAGGTGGGATCAAATAACGGGGAACCTGCTCTTCTTCCTGTGTCAGATCACCGGGCTTCCTCTTCAGTCAGACGAAAAATTGAGGTATTGTAGACCCTTTTTTGTATTTTGCCCTCCTTGATTTTCAGTTTGGTTATCTCACAGATCTTTCACTTAAGTTTGGGAATATGAAATGACTGATACATTGAATAACATGACGTTTTGATATTTGATCAACTAGAAATCAATTGAAAGGGATTCAATGTTTCCGTGATTTTCTGTATTTCGGTTTAAAGCTTTGGTTTTACAAAAGGTGTATAAGATTATCCCACTGGCACTGCTAACATAAATGCATCTATCAAACTGAAAATGATTTGTTACTGTTTGTACATTTAAACCTTTAAACCAGATACGCAGTTTATATTCAGTGGTGTTTGAAAACTATCATGTTGCTTGTGTATTTCAATAAATCAATATCACCCGTGTAGTTTCGTAACTTTAAGGAACGGCCTACCATGGAATCAAACTCGAAATCCCCTGTCTGTTTCCATATGTATGAATTGTATGAGATTGGCTAAACACCTTTATCTCATTATTAATAACTAAAAAAAACCAAGTCTAATTTGTTTTCGTAAGCTTAGAACCGTCAGGAGAAATTAGAAGTATTACATGGATTCATGTATCAAAACACTGATATATGAAGCAACTTGAAAACTTATTGCGGTTTGTAGCCAGTAGCATGCGTTACAAGAATGTCATATTGAAAGGGACAACTAAGGTGCCACTCAAAGCCGGTGTAGCCAGTAGCATGCGTTATAAGAATGTCATATTGAAAGGGATAACTAAGGTACCACTCAAAGCTGGTGTAGCCAGTAGCATGCGTTATAAGAATGTCATATTGAAAGGGACAATTAAGGTGCCACTCAAAGCCGGTGTAGCCAGTAGCATGCGTTATAAGAATGTCATATTGAAAGGGACAACTAAGGTGCCACTCAAAGCTGGTGTAGCCAGTAGCATGCGTTATAAGAATGTCATACTGAAAGGGACAACTAAGGTGCCACTCAAAGCTGGTGTAGCCAGTAGCATGCGTTATAAGAATGTCATATTGAAAGGGACAACTAAGTTGCCACTCAAAGCCGGTGTAGCCAGTAGCATGCGTTACAAGAATGTCATATTGAAAGGGACAACTAAGGTGCCAGTCAAAGCTGGTGTAGCCAGTAGCATGCGTTATAAGAATGTCATATTGAAAGGGACAACTAAGGCACCACTCAAAGCTGGTGTAGCCAGTAGCATGCGTTATAAGAATGTCATATTGAAAGGGACAACTAAGGCACCACTCAAAGCTGGTGTAGCCAGTAGCATGCGTTATAAGAATGTCATATTGAAAGGGACAACTAAGGCACCACTCAAAGCTGGTGTAGCCAGTAGCATGCGTTATAAGAATGTCATATTGAAAGGGACAATTAAGGTGCCACTCAAAGCTGGTGTAGCCAGTAGCATGCGTTATAAGAATGTCTTATTGAAAGGGGCAACTAAGGTGCCACTCAAAGCCGGTGTAGCCAGTAGCATGCGTTATAAGAATGTCATATTGAAAGGGACAACTAAGGTGCCACTCAAAGCTGGTGTAGCCAGTAGCATGCAAAGAAGTTGTAATAACAACTTAAGGGTATATATGTATTACGGGCATATATACAAGTGCCTTTGTAATTGTATCACGTTATAATAATTTGCTGTACTTTGGGATGTATGTTATTATTCACAAGTCTGCAAATACAACACAAAAAACTCACACCTATATTCACAAGATAACCCGCACCAAAGTAATGAAAAGACACAGCGCACTAGTGGCTTGACAGTGCATATTATTTAGAATTATTTATATGATAGTGAAACTGGAGGCACAATCCTGCATTTTCTTTCAAATCATAAATATTTTTTTTCTTATCATTATGATTGTCACTGTTAAACGTTTCACCTGATCGTTGTTATTGGAGAGGACAACTCCTCCGGGAAAAACATGTCTTTGTTATATATGATTTTATCCTCGTACTCTCCTCAGACTAGGCGTCTTATTACATATGTACTTTGTCCCACTGGGCTGATAATCTCCATGAACAACTGTAACATAGAAATCAGGAGATTCTTATCATATGTATATGCTTACTGGAAAAAACTCGCCAATATAATGACAGCTTAGATGTATATATACAGACATACATAAATATTAAAACATATTAGATATGGAAGTGTTTTTTCCAAAGTAAATAAAACAGACCATTAATTGCTCAATTAATTTACCAAGGATCATTTCTGCATTATACAGGAAATTTAACGCTGTACAACTCTTCGTCTTAAGTAAAAAACCTTTTTTCGAGCTGTATAACCTTTGCTTAAGAAGCAACTTGGCTTAGAGCATGAAATGATGTGCCACTCAGTCTTGGATCCTTTTGTGCCTGCCACCAGTTTCCCCCATTGCTCTTGTTTATGCAATGTACATATGAAAATAAGGCTAACCTGATTAAGTTGATCACGTACATGTACTTGACACTCTCTGCATGTGACGTGATTCGTTATCACATTATTCCGGGACAGTCCTGGACATTAACTGAGCCGAGTAAATTGATAACATGGTCATCTTGGAGATAAGGTGTGTTTCAGAAAGCTATTTCATTTCATTTATTTCACTAAGGTAATAGTCCCTCAACAATCTGTCATATATGAGTATTGGTATAAACAGTTAACACCGAAGGTGAAAGAGTGGTGGGTGTATAATATGAAATTCTTACTATAATACACTGTGTGGAAAGGTAAATATTCGTACATTGCTAAATATTAATATGAAGAAATTTATACTAGTTACACGTGGAAGAGTTTGTCTGTATTACTCTCCAAATGTTGACGGTTTACTTCAGGCTGTCCGTTTCCCCCCACCAATAAAACTGGACGCGATCGTATATAAAAGGAACAATTCATCAAATCAAATAAACAAATACAATGAATGAATTAATGTATGTATGCATGGATGGATGGATGAATGGATAAATGAATTAATTCATGAATGAAATGAATCTATAAATAAATAAAAAATAAACCTCTGCCTTGTATTTGCTAAAACATGTGTAATCCAATCCAGTCTACATATAGGCTTGGATATTAAATAATGGAAACTTAATATGTTCACAGTTGCTCCCTACTATGGCAAACAACAGCGACGTGGAGACAACACCTATCAACTATGTGACAGACCCACTTTCCAGGGAGGGTTACCTTGGCATGGCGGCCTATATTTCAGTGTTGAGTATGTACATTCTTTATATCCTATCACCAATGTGGTCGCCGTGAGTTCAAGTCCAGCTCATGCTGGCTTCCTTTTCGGTCGAACGTGGGAAGGTCTGCCAGCAACGTGCGGATGGTCGTGTGTTTCTTCCGGTTTTTACCTACTATGAGTGAAGTATTCGGGATAAAAGACCAATCAAATAAATAAATATAAATAAATTTAAGTTATCCTATATAATAAATATTACTTTACTAGGTAGATATTGTTGACATGGTGTTGGCAACATTGGTAACAAGACAGTTTCTCGCGAGATGATCTAAAACACAGAATCTGAATGTATTACTAAGTGTCTAAGGGTATAGCTAACCCAGATATCGTCGGGCAAACTTCCGGTCTGGACATTTCTGTTTGTTTGTTTCATACAAGTAGAGCAAGTTGTCACATGTGGCTATGTGTATGTATGCATGTATGTTTGGGGTTTAACGTCATACTTAACAATTTTCCGTCATATGACTAAGAGGAGTCATTAAGTTTGTGTACATATATTGTGTCTTCTTGTGGCGGGGCGAGTGCATGCTGCCAAAGTGCTGCAGCCACTGCAGTATCATTATGAAGACACCAGACATGACACCCCACCCAGTCACTCTACACTGACATTGGGCTAACCAGTCATGTTTCCTTGTTCTAACCTCTCTACGGCCGTACGTGGGAAGGTCTGCCTGCAAACTGCGGATGGTCGTGGGTTTCCGCCGGGCTCTGCCCGGTTTCCTCCCACCATAATGCTGGCCGCCGTCGTATAAGTGAAATATTCTTTGTACGGCGTAAAACACCAATCAAATAATAAATAAATAAATAAATTGTTCTAACCTCTCAGTGCTGAGCGCCCGGCGAGGCAACAGTCAGTATAGTTTTCAAATTCTTTGGTATGATCCGACCCGGGTTGGAGCCCGGCATTACCCTATTTCGTGGCGGACGTTCTAACGATGTGACGAAGTTAGTGCCAAAGCGCCTGCAAAACTATCATCGCAGTCTTCGGAAACATGCAATGTATATTGCTTATACCGCCTAAACAAGGAAACGACTCCGCGTGCTAGACACATGTTTTGGTCGATAGACTGAAATTCAAATGTGTGAAAACAGAAATAATATAGAATGTATTTTATCCGTATGATTCTTAAAATAATACAGTAAGATGGAAAATACAGGAAATGGCTTTGGCAATCAATTGCTACAGTGAATCTTATACCCCGTTCACACGGCCAAAGTTAAGCCGGTTTAACTTGCCAATTTCAGGTCAATAATCGTAAGATCATTTCCATACAACACTGAACAGAAGCCACCAAAGAACTAAGAACCAAGGACTGTTTCGTGGAAGAATGCTTTACTGGTATTGCTTCTAGAATGACTGCATGAAAGATCTGCGTGGACACAATTTAACTGTCGTCTAACAGTTTAACGTAAAAAACTGAAACCTGAAGATGGTTGTGGACATTTGAATAGTTGCTACTCGTTCGAAAGAAACTCTAATTAGGTGTTGTCTTATCAAGTATTACCAAGATTTATTTTTGGAAATTTATTCCATCTTCAGTTTTGTTTTTGGAGATTGATTCCATTTTCAGTTAAAAGCCATTCATTGTCCACATGGGGCCTACGTGTCCTAGTTAGTTAGCCGGCTAGTGCAGCACTCTGACCCCAGTGCGGTCACTGTGAGTTAAAGTCCAGCTCATCCTGGCTGCCTATCCAGCGGTACGTTTGAAGATCTGCCAGTTGTCTGCGGATGGTCGTGGGTTTCCCCGGTCTCTGCCCGGTTTCCTTTCGCCATAATGATGGCTCTCGTCGTATAAGTGAACTATTCTTTAGTACGGCGTAAAACACCAAAGAAATAAATGAATAAAAAAGGTCCCACAACATATGTGGTAAAACAGTTTTGCCTATTTTTTCCCCAATCTTTTCCAGTTTGCATCGCGGTCACGGGAAATGTTCTGATCATTGTCGCCTTCTTCAAAAGCCCCAAGCTGAGAGTTAACGTTCACAACTGGTTGCTGGTTAACGTCGCCTTTGCCGATCTCGCCATCTGCTTATTCGGCTACTCGTGCACTATGTTATCTGGTTACGCTGGTGGATGGCTCTTTGGAGATGTTGGATGTACCATTTATGGTTTCCTGTGCTTTACCTTTTCACAGACTGATATGAACACCTTGGCTATATTAGCCTTCTACCGCTACATTATTGTGTGCAAACCTCAATGGAGTAAGTGAATATTTCATATACATTTTTTGCTTTTCAAGCCTAGGACAGAAAGGAGCAATTCCATCAGTTCTGAAGATATTAGCAAGGTGAATTAAAGTAACAGTTATTTCATGTATAACTTCAGGTATTTCCTGAAAAAAATCCCAACTGGTAACGAAGTTAATGACGATCACCAGTGAGCCTAATTTTTGTCCAAATAGTAAAGACAATATTATAGAACTGATAAATGGCATTAATCTACTACCAGAATAAGTGAAATTTGGACCATCTTTTCTGTTCTTAACCATCAGCGCTACCTGTGCAGCGCTACGGGTGCAGACTGTCTTTGACATTGTATTACATACTGTATACTTCTTGTTACCTATAAAATGTCCATATGTTTAAAAGCTATTTACCGCGCTGCTTCACTCTGTAAGTACCTATTTTTCCATGCCTTAGAACATTCCACATCATCGTTTAGTTTTCGTTCAGAATGATTGTTCTTCGTCAATGTCTTCGTTCTTGTTGTCCCGAAAGAGTGAGGATCCATATCTTACGATTGTCCTTAGTGATCATCTTGACATTCTTAGATGTGTTTCATCTTTTTAACGGCCTTAGCGAACGTTGGCAAACTAAGCTTCCCGAAAACTGGAGCTCGTATTCATGATTCATGTTATCATGTTTTTCTCGGCATTGTCTATAGTCGCCGAATACTTAAATACTGTCAATTAACGCATCGCGATAAAACCACTCAGAAAATGTGCCAAAGCGCAAATATTTCTCATACAGGTACTTAATCCCATTTTCTTGTATGGCAATTGTTCTGGCAAAAGTACATTAGTCTGGAAAATGCTGACATTGTATTTTGTTCACGTTTTCGTGCTGTTATTATCTTACAAACCAATGGCACCAAATATCAGTAAGCACCCTGTATTCGCGCTTACATTCACAATATAGCTACGCCAGATCGTGCCTTTAGGCCAAAACCCGTCAGTTTTAAGAAACATCCACCCATTAGACCTAAGATCTGTATCATTCTTGCCAGCTTAGCTTTCTAAATATATCTAATGCGGAAGCCAAGCTGGGGATCATAGAACTAACCCCTAGCCTAACATCATAAATATTTTATCATCGACACTCTTGCGTTTACTTTGGATGTCTTAGGGCAGGGTATAAGTTCACGCCAACTAGGTAGCTTTGAGAAACCTTCACTAGATCTCAGGGCTCGTATTTATCAAGCGACTTAAGACTGAAGTCATAAACTGCAAGTCTCTAAAAGCCAAAGTCAAAGTGTGGTTGTTATATTGTTTTGAAGTAAAAAATGTAATGCACAAATTTAAACTTCAGAAGGAAAACATGTTAACTGTAGCTGTTCCTTACCTTAAGCCTTAAGACGTTAACTATGGCCCCAGATCTGTATCATTGTTACAGTTGACAGTGTTCCCAGCTTTGCTTCCACATCAGACGTGTTCCGAAAGCTCAGCTACATGTAGTAACATGGTCAACCGATCTCATAGCTAACCCTAGAGCCTAAAATAATAAATGTTAACTCACTGCAGGCCTAAAATGCATATATTTTTAATTTCTGTCTTTCATATCCACAGGGTACAAACTAAGTATTCGGAATACAGTATATGTCATCATTTTAACATGGCTCTATTCCGTGCTGTGGTCGGCCCCGCCGTTGGTGGGCTGGAGTCGGTACGTCCAAGAGCCATTCGGCACCACCTGCAGTATAGACTGGACGAGCGCCATGCCGGCCGACGTCGCCTACACCATCGTTCTTTGCTTCACGTGCTATGGTTTTCACGTGGTCATCATGGGCGTATGTTACTTGAAAGTCTGGAAAGTTTGGGTACACACAAAAAACAGCCTTTCTCAGAGCGATCAGAGGATTCACGCAAATTCCAATCATGCCACCAGGATTGGCATTTTTTCCTCGATGAAACTCAACAAGGTAAAGACTAAGGATTCATTAACTTCAAATTTGTATAGCACGAACGTGTATTTGGATGGTTAGATACGGACGCAAAGACCACTTATCCAATGAAATGAAAGCACTGTTTTTATTTCCCTCACAGACCAAACCCAATAAACAGATGCAACACAAGACAGCAAATTTTCTGCTCCTCAACAATGACAATCAGAGTTGTGAATTGTTGGCCTGCTAATCAGAAGGCTTCTTTTGACGTCGATTTAATATTGGCTTGAAAATTCTTCCTCTCAAATTTTAATTCTGGGCAACGACGTTTTGATTTGTTAATGAGTAGCCTAACTGACAAGTTAATCACAACTCTGTGCTCTAGTCATTTCCATAGTCTTACATCCTAATTAAGTCGCCATCCTTCTACAAAGGGAAGCAAAATCATGGATTAACTTTGACCTCTACCTACTCGCATAAGATTACCAGGGATCCCAAAGGCAACACAGGTCATAATAAATGATAATAGCTGATATTGTATTCAAATTCGTGGAGAGCGCTATTGTTTTATGAGTTACAAGATTTGCTCCCCTTTGTACCGTGTCGGTGACCATCTGTCATTACACGCCTGTTATTTGTAATCAGGAATGCTGATTATTTCACAGGTGTTAACTGAGAAGTTTTAATTATCGACATGAGATTCTTTGCATGGGTTAATATAGAATTCCTTAAATCTGTGGTATGCTTGCTCCACATTCTCCAGGCGGTGTCAACACGTGGCACTTAAGAGCGCTGACTTATAAAGATGAAATTAGCAATTGTGTGATAGCGAGTACGGCCTACAATATATGCATTTCACATGCATTGTTATGGCAGACACTTACATGTCACCTGTATGGGGTGTCAGTGCCAGCCACGTGACTCAGATGTCCAGTCAGCCTTTCAGGCATGTCTTGTTATATAATGGATGGTCTAAAGTCAGACTTGAAATGGTCTAAACTAAATTAGAGTTGACAGGACCAGAGGTTTTGTGTGCGTATTTTGTCCCGGTCTTAGGGAAATGTATAGACAGTAATTTTCCTTCAGCTTTGCCCGCTTCACATGGGCCCACTTCATTCTGGCAGTATATTCGGCTAACTGTAAAAATCGCTGCTTTGAATAAGCTGGATTAGATAGTCCGGGCACAAGACAATTTATAACTTGACGTTTTTGGAATCTGTTCACTCACCGCCACAAGACTTGACGGGATGTTCGATACAGCTAAATGCCAAAGGGATTCCAGTGTGGAGACAGGACTTAACTGTGCAGATCGCAGGATTCTTGTTATGCAAAGTTTCCTGGTTAAGACCTTCTTTGGTCAGAATTCAGGCATTTTCCATACAACATGGGCGACACCTGATTCTATCAAGAATTGGACCAACCTTTTTAATTTTGACACTTTCTTGCTTCACTTCAGCATAGAAGGACTGGCTATATCTGGAGGGTGTCAGTATAGTATGACGTATATGGTGTCTTCCGTATGACATTTTTGTGGAGCAACATGCACTATGGCCATGCATTCAAGTAATTGAAAGGCCGTATTACAAAGAGAACATATCGCCATCACGAGACCGAAATAATGTTGACATTAAAGGTAAACGTCGAGCATTTCACTTCAATACCAATGGTAGTTAGTTGGTGAAACAATGAACAATATGTCAATCTTCAGGCAATGCTCCCAGTAGTATCTATTCCTCACACAATAATTCGATCTCTTGGTCCTACGAGGCCTAAGGCTTAGCGTTCTGGGGCACTTTGACCGAAGAGTATCTCAGTATGCGTTACTTGATACTCATGGAAAAGGCCGTCCTTTATGAAAGATATGAAAGTTTACGTACCCAAAGACACCAGAGTTTATTTAAGCCTTCGACGCAGACGTGCATAGTTTCCTGTTTCCGCCTGTCTCCGGAAATTAACATATCTTATAACTGTAGCGTGAAATGTTACACTGTAACAGTGGTTTAAATGGAGCTGGCTCCGAATTCAACATCTATTACATCTATGCTCACTGCATGTACTTGAACGACTACAATTTCTAAGAGGCCTGGTTGGTTAGCCTGCTAGTGCAGCACACTGACTCCTGAGCCTCTCCCCAATGCGATCGCTGTTGGTTGAAGTCTAGCTCATTCTGACTTTCTCTTCGGGTCAACGTGGGAAGGTCTGCCATCAACCTGCGGATGGTCGTGGGTTTCCCCCGAGGCTCCGCCTCTTATAAGTGAAATATTCTTGAGTACGGTGTAAAACATCAACTAAATGAATAAATAAAGAAATAAAGAAATAAAGAAATAAATATATAAATAAAAAAAATTACTATGTAAAATAACTAACTCATTTCCATGTTTATACTTTCAGCGCATGGCTGTATGTTCGTTGGTGTTCATAATAATCTGGTCCCCCTATGTGTTTGTGTGTCTCTGGGCCGTGTACGACACGAGCAGGCCTGGCTGGGTGACCACATTACCGACCATGTTCGCGAAATCAACCTGCGCCCTTAACCCTATCATGTACGCTGGGATGAACGATAACTTCAGGGAGGTCATTAAAGAGATGGTAACAGCACCGTGCACAAGAGAAGACGAAGACACCACAGAGGTTATCCACATACAAAGCGCAAACGGGAAAGTAGTCGAACAGAAGACATAGTCGACATGAAATTCCATCGATCTGTGGTTAAGCGTTGATGTTCCGATGTTCCGGCTTCAATTTGTTATCATCACAGCTAAAACCCCTTATGCCGCTATTGCGTGCTTATTTCACGTTGAGACAAATGTGCAGTTCTTAGGTGTAAATCCATCTTCTTTCAAAGACAAAGAAATGATTTTTTATCCTTCCTGAGAAGCGGTGATAAGGTTGGAGAATTTTAGAGAAGGGAACATAAATACACTTAAGCAGACTAAACCCAACATACCAATGTCAAGAAGTTCTAGTCAAGAAAATATTCTGACAGCAAATTTTTTTTGAGCTGCTAAGGATCGAAACGTACGGAATCTCCTCAAAAATCCGTATGAAAAGTTAAAATGCAGACATTGTTTTGCGATTTGATAGGGGACCCAAAATAAAACAGTCTGATGGTTTGCTTATGCAAAGACAGTATAAAAGCTGAACGACCCTACGCATTCAGAACAGCGTAATACAGCGTATACTTCCAAAGATCTCAGAGGAATGTGGAACAGGGTTTTGGGTTGGGTTTGCTGAAATTCGAACTAATACTAGTTTATTAACGACGTAATTGGCAATACCATGACCAAGGCTGCTTTATCGACAACAGCTGTTTCAAACTCTGAATCCATAGTGACCGAAACGTTATAAAGGTGTTAAAAAGAAACCATGGTTAAAAAGACCATGTATCAAACTTTCTCGAGGTTCAAAACGTCGTCGTTCGTTTTACGCCTTGAATTTCGTCTTAGAGATTCCAAGGATGTTGTCTGTGGCCATCCATGATTAGATGATTATGGCTAACGCCACATTGTCAATATTTGAGTCATATCGTGGCGACTCTACGGCCGCAAGACCGAATTTAAAAGTAAACACTGTATTTAGGTCTATGCGTCACTCTACGTTTGTAGAGAAGGTGATACAGGGTCTGTATAACTTGACTCACGATATGCCTTTATCGATCACCCTAATATCATGAATGGTTAGAAATTGTGCAGAAGTTTTAATTTTCCATATTTTGACTGGTATATTTATGTATTTGTTTATTTGATTGGTTGGTGTTTTACGGCGTACTTAAGAATATTTCACTTATACGACGGCGGCCAGGAAACCGGGCAGAGCTCCAGGGATACCCACGACCATCCTCAGGTTTTGACTGGCATAAGTTATTTACACGAAATGAATAGCTGAACATACGTTAGTGGCAAGGGCTAACTTAACCTTTGAAGGGTTCAGTATAAGTCTTGTAAATCATTCGTGATAAGTTCTGTTTATATCTATAAATTGCTAAAAACTACAACAAAATGCATGTGAATGGCAATGGTAGCCCGAGACATGAAATTGGTTTCAAAGTGGATATCTGGTTACATTATTACAGATTCTATTTTTGAGTTTGTGAATATGCTGAGTACTTAATCTTAGAAAGACGGGAAGTGTGGGGAGGGAGCTTCTATGTCGGGGACAGACGAATATAGCTTAAGGTAACTTGCCCAGATTTTTACCCATTCTTTTGTACATATACATGTAGTGACAGTTATTTTCTAGGAAATACTATATTGATGTAACGTTTATTGACCGAACACTGGGGGAAGTTTGATTCGGAAAAGGACGTTCAAAGTCATTCCTAATAATGCTGTAGCTTCAAATCTCACCCCTCATATCATATCAAGGTTGCACCGGATATATTACAGGAGGTGGAACTAAATGTGGACCATGCGAGTTTTTCGGACGGTGGAATAGCTCTTTGCAGGCAAATGTAAAAAAATTAATTGTAGTACTTCTGCTTGGCATCAACAAGGTCTAGTCGAAAAGGACGTGAGCAATGTGAGTACCACCGAAAAGGCGTCATTCATCTCTACTTTGACAGTGCTCTGCTCTGGTGTAAAGGATTTTACATGTACTGTACAGTTATGTATTCATCTCTCTTTGCTAGCCATTGCGTGCCTTCGTCGTGTCTGGAAACGCCTTCAGGAGACTTTCAACAGGGATCTACTATGTATAAATGTTGTGTGTGTTTATTTGGAATTTCATTTTGGTATTCAAATACGAATACGTGAAACGACTGTACGTTTCATTACAATGATAGTAGACTTATAGTAAGACATCCACACCATGACAATGATTTAAAAACGCACCTGAAATTGATCAACGATCAGGGAAGTATTCATATGAATATACGCCACTTTCTATCGGTGATTAAGCATCGTTTAAATCATGGTTATGCGCACTGGATATGCCATGAAGAAAGACATACGTGATTTCAGGTCACATATCCTAACATTTCCTGAAAGATTTATCTTCTATCTTGTACATATTTTTTGCATGTGTCATCTTCGTCGGTGTATTTATATCAATCTGTCGCGTTGTGTATGGGTAAAAGGACTGTTGCCACGTGTGTGTATCGTCTTTGTAAAGAACAATATAGCACTGAGTCGGGTATTTCATTTATTCATGAACGCTGAGGTCTCTGTGCGTTTCAGTTCCATATGGTATCGTGCTCAATGGCGACGATACGAAGGAGGCGTATACGTCAGGAAGTGGCTGATGTATCGGGAGCGGGTCGTGGGAAACTGGTTAAGACCCTTGTTTCTCTAAGACAAAGCTCTGTTGCTTACGGTTTAAGGTATTTGCGAAAACAGCGTTTCCTAAAGGTTTGTTACCTTCACCACGTAAGCCTTACCATCGCTGAATAAGTTGTGAAATATTCTTCATTGACGCGTAAATTGTGTTTAGTATAGCTATGTCTCATAGATAACAAGTGATTTGTGTATAATTAATCTTACTGAGAAAGGCTTATATAAATATAAAATGTTTTGAAAACATAGATCATGGAAAAACTGCGTTGTGAAAGCAGAGATGAACAGTCGCATGTTGAAAAACTTCCGAACAGAAAAATCTACATATGGTTTTCAGACAATAAATACTACCATGATTTATTCTTAGACAGTTTTCGGAATATTGCTGTTGCCATGACATGGTATGTGTTTGATTCATATATCCTTAAGCGTCCCTGATTTTGTTACGGATCCGACAGTATTACTAATCATGGTCAGTTGTTTTGGGTGGCTAAATGTGTCAAACACACACACAAAGTTGCAACAAAGTGTTCAGATTGCCCAGTACGGTTATCTGTTGCGTCCAAAGTATGTGCCTTTTGGCTTAACTGAAAAAAAAAATGCTCACCATTTGTAATCGGCAGATTAATCCTATATATACTTTCATACAAGTTATGTATCGTGCTGAACAATTTTAAACATGACTTGTACACCACTGTGTATTGCGTATAGTGATATGACCGTCTTCTCAAAAATACTATATTTTTAGTATTTGGTATTTATTGTTTGTGACCATCATGTATATGTAATAAAATATCTGTATATTTCTGTTGTGCTTCGAATTTTGTGTATCCGATTGAAGTGCATTTTTACGGTGCAAACCGCCAAATCAGTGACTGATTTTATGATGGATAAGCTAAGATTTCCATAAGGTTTGAAACTGGCCATATTATAATCAAACTGTCAAGGTTGAACCATTTTCAATGTCCATGTGTTTTGTCTAACCGCTGCAATAAGATATGCACTGATACACCACAGGCATAGAAACAGAAGGTGTTGTGCATTTATGATTTCAACACATTCCGTCTGAAAACACATCAAACACATCCATGAATGTTTTCCATACATTTATTTATTTGCGTATATTTATTTTTGATTGTTGTTCACTATATATACTATAGATTTTTTCACGAGGTGCCAGGAGTAACTGGTGGCTTCTCCCTCCCCCCCCCCCCCCCCCAGCCCCCCTCCCACATGTGGAATTTATGGGTTTCCACAGAACCTTTACCTAAGGCCATATTCAAGAGATAACTGCCGACAGCCACCAAAGCCCTGATAGCAATGAGAGCAGGGGAATCCTGAAAATTTCGATAATGCGACTAAACCCATTCCAAGTCTCTAAAACTGTTTTTAATTGGCAAAGCGGTTACCCCATAATTAATACATGTAGCTTGCTAAAGCTAATTATTTTTAATTAGAAAGTCTCCCGATTGGTGAATATTAAATATGAATTACAGTCGTCACTGGAAATGTATTAGTGGGCCTACTTATAACGCATGCCATCACTCAATGCATTAATATAATGTCATAATTAAGTCAGCAATCGTCCAACTCATGCTGGCTTTCTCTCCGGCCGTAAGTGGGAAGGTCTGCAGCAACCTGCGGATGGTCGTGGGTTTCCCCCGGGCTCTGCCCGGTTTCCTCCCACCACAAGGCTGGCCGCTGTCGTATAAGTGAAATATTCTTGAGTACGGCGTAAAACACCAATCAAAAAAAAAAAAAAAATAAGTCAGCAATCATAATCATTATTGAGGACAAGGAGCTTCAGCGGCATGGTTTGAGCCGTGAGATAATGGACAGACCTGCTATATGGTATAATTGTCATCAAATGCTATCGATTCAGAAAATGCTGGCCGCCATCGTGGTGAAATATTCTTGAGTACGGCGTAAAAAACACCAATGAAATAAATAAATAAATAAATTGCTGTCCATATTAATAGCGAATGCCGCTTTTTAATACATATTTTCGTAATAGTTAATATCCATTTTGCCCTCGATAACTTTTGTAAAATATGAAATAAATAATTAAAAATAAAGCCCATGTGGTATGTATTACATTAGTCTTTTCTTAGAAACTTATTATTTAGTTAATTGGTATGTTACTCCCTTCTCAAGAATCCCTTTTACCATGGCGGCTTGCACTATGGTGGGAGAAAAGCGGGCAGAACCCTGGGAAAACCGACGACCATCCACAGGTTGATGACAGACCTTCCTACGTTTAATGAGCTGGCTTTGAACTCACAGAGATCACAATGCTGAGATAATAGGGTCATTGTGCTGCACCAGCACCTTAACCAACTAAGATATCTTAATTTCCGGAGACAGGGGGAAACAGGAAACTCTGCTCTGTAGCGCGTCGGCGCCTCAAAAGAGACTCGGGCAACTGACTGTTACGGTCGTATCGTCTTCTATGGTCTTCTCCATCAGTATCAATTACCGAGGTGAACGTCCGATCATATATATATATCTTTCGTCCGTTCTCGTATACCCAACGGGCAGGCCATTTTGTGTCATTTGATCGCGGTAAAAGCATCACTGTTAATGTAGCACATGGCGGTGAGGCGAGTCACTCAACTTTTGTATTTTCCGTGAGATGTGATCAAAAGCACACTATTCTTTATCATTTGGAAAATATAGGCCCACAGCTAACAGTTAATAAACATATTTTTGTAGCGACAGTAAATACCACTTAGGCCTATAGAACTGAATTGTTGTTTATAAAGGTGGATTCTTTTTGTAGCCTGTGGATGGGAAAAGACAGCCGGGTTATCAGAAGTGATATTTCAGCGTCAGGCAAACCTGAAAACTAAATGGTTTAAGTTATAAAAAAAGCGTGGTGGGTCACACATATTATATTCTGAACATTCAACTTTTGTACGGACGTTTAACTGAAATGGACGGAAAACAAAGTGGTCTACAATTATTTATATTTTATTTATTTATTTGACTGGTGTTTTACGCCGTACTCAAGAAAACAATGTTGTATAGGACGTTAACACGTAAGTTTTTGCACGACACGATCAAATAAGGGAAAAATTCTTGAGTGTATAATCGAATAATCAATAATCGAATCACGTCAAATCAAGAAATTCGGAACATTTTGAGATTTGTAATTATCGTTTCTTAATTAATATATGAACACTTGCTCATGGAATTTGAAGTAATAAATGATAATCGTTACAGATCAAATCAGCAATATTTCAGGTACATCGTGGATTTAGTCAGTGAATGAGTGCTTACGGTTCAACGTCGTGGTTACTAATTTTTTAGTCATATGACGACGAAGGAATCCTTAGAGTGCATGTAATCTGCCTCCTTGTTGCAGGACGGATTTCCACCTCTCTTTTATCTAGTGCTGCTTCACTGAGACGCCTTACCGAAGGCAAGTAAGACGCCCAGCGCGAGGCTTTATGCTGATACAGGTCAACCAATCGTCGCACTATCCCCTTAATGCTTAACGCCAAGCGAGGAAGTTACAACATCATGGATTGAGGTTCACGTCATAAAGTACACATGCGCCCCTACAAGCACATGCATTCATAAATCAAAATTATTATTTGCATAAGTTATAAATATTAAGAATGAATAATGGTAAAGTGAAAATGAAAACATGCACGGTATATATACAGAAGTGTCAAGATTGTGTATAGGTAAAGACAAGTTAGAATTATGACAGTCTTGACGTGCTGTATATAGTTCGAGGAGTGGTCACACTTCCAAAGTGCTGCACATAACACTTTCAACTGTTACAAATGCCCTTACAGCTGTTACATATGAACACTTAAGGAGCTGCATGGTACACTTTCTAAATACAATCACTCCTCCAACCCTTTTAAATTAAGTATTACTGCAGCGCTTTAATTGTGGAACAGTCGTACGTGGGAAGGTCTGCAGCAGCCTGCGGATGGTCGTGTGTTTCCCCCGAGTTTCCTCCCACCATAATACTGGCCGCTGTCGTATAAGTAAAACACCAATCAAATAAATAAATAAATAATGTAAATGGTGCTTGTACAGGACTGGAGTTTTTCATTCCTTTTTGTGATTGACGTGTGGTTGTAATGAATATTATACACGATACATGCGAAAGCGTTCGCAAATATGAACATGTGTGATAGCAATAGAGTATGATAAATTACACTTCATCTTAAATGAAAGTGAGATAGTGTTAGATATGTATTTGTCTATGCTGTATAGTGTAGATGTAGGTGAGAATGTGAAAAATCAGACGACGTACTTGTATCTGAATATCTGAACTTGAGAAATGCTATCGTAACAGATATGATGCTGATGATCACGCTAATAAGAACGACGAATGCCAGCCCTTTGCACACTAAAAATAGGTGTTTCGATTATAAACGCATGTCTAGTACTGTTCATGACGCCAAAGTGTTGTGGTCACTGAAACATCATCCCGAAGACATCAGGCATGACATGTTCCCCCACTCAGTCCCTCTTCGAGGTGAACTCTGTAACCATTAGGCCACCGAAGCCGTCTTGTTTATTACATTACACAAGCGACATGTTTGCAGAGTAGTCTGGTGGATATTTTCAGCAAAGACATTTAGAGTAAAAGAGTACAAATATAAAGTAAACATGGCTTTGTGTAATTAAGTGTAAAAATCCGATAAACATGTACAACATGTAAAAGATATTTATACAACATGTCGATGACATGTGCTATGTAAACATGTGCAAATAAGTTGAAATGCAAACATTGTTACCACGCATATTTGTTTGAGTATGTGAATTTAAGAAATATAAATTGTTCTGCACAGTAGGCCCACCTCCGTGCAAGACGACACGAAATGAGATGCCCTGCGGTATCTTCACCAAATCAAACCAGAGACAACGCACATTGCTACGCCCTTTTTTGTCACTGCGTTTTCTGTCAAGATCTGCAGAAGTGTTCATAGTCATCCAGCCAGATACTTTCCTCCTAGAGTTGGCAAAGGGTTTGTCTCTGAGGATTGTTCTTCCCAGGTTTACTACCTATGAAAATTTCAGACGTGTCTATCAAATGTACTATTTAGGGCCTATAATGGAAGCTCTTGAACACATGACGCCGAGCCGGGGTACAAAAATATTTTGACATAACGTTTCGTCTTTCATGTTCATCATTAAGGAATGTACTATTCGACTGGATAATTGGATACTTAATTTATTAATTAATAATCATCATATATCGAGTCGGGTGGATCGGTTATATATGGCTGCAACATTGCCGAAGTCGTCTAATCATTACACAAGCGCACGCGCAAATGAACGGAAAGATGATACTTAAATTATTGAATTTAACAAGTAAACTTTGTTTTTCTCGTCAAGTACAGTGATTTTGGCGATTACAAACTGCTACAGTACAAGCAGACACGTTCATTCGATTCAGAGGTGTTTTACTAGTGACAACATGGCCAGCCGCATGTGCTGGCGAAAGATTATGGTATCAAAACGGTTAGATATAGGCCTACACATATCATGTGGCGATGACACATGATAAACACCCCATAAACAACCCACAGTTATGACACTCTGTATTCAGATTGATGCCTTAGGATGCAACGATCAGTTGAAGTCTCGGCGATAGTGTTCTGAATATAGACAGTAAATATTAACGAAACAGCTATAAATTTTAATTTTTTTAGAACAATTACGTCATCATACTGAGTTTTTGCCAACACAGTAGTCAGTATCGTACAAGTCAAGGTTTCTGATGAGTTGCGTTTCTCCTGGAGGAAGTTACATAGACAACTGAGATACCGATGGAGTTTTCTCTGAGTTTACGAAGCACTGGCATCGCTCGCTTAGTGTAATGTCCACAGAAACATACAGTGAACACATACGTCACCATGGTAAATGCGCTTGGCGTACCATTGCGTCCGAAATGTCAGACGGGCCACAAGCAGAGTGCTCTTAACTACCATGACAACGTATGTTGTAGAGATAGTAAAGTGCACTTAGCAAAGGGCAACTTAACACTGAGTAAGCTTCATAAAACCGGCCCCAGGACTTCGTTGTGCGACGTCAAGCATTTTGGTTGCTGTGGTTTTTCGTCTATGACGTTGATAGGATCTACTCATTATGACGTGGGGCTGTTGACGTAGAACGTTCAGTGTCATTGAAAGAACGTAATATGTCCCACTTCAGCTTTCTGTCGGCTTCCCATTTTGACCGTGCCCACTTTCATTAAATCAAGTCAGACTTTTTGTACATAGCCAGGCATTTATATCACTCCGTTTACGTAAACGTAGGTACAAAATTATGTGAAGTCTCTGCGTTGACAAAATCAAGATGAGTCATGTCATGACGTCAACCGCCGTCGCACGAAGGTCGATAGGGAATTACGTAACAACAGGTGACACCTAATGTATGTTACGTCATCTTGTGTCTTGTGACGCAATGTTGCCGGGTGAACGATCGACAAACAACAAAACCAACACAACATGATCTTCGTGGTTAGCCTGATCATCATCAAGTTAACAAGTTGTATTTGGATAAGAAACAGCGTATCGTAGATCAAGGTAATATGTTCAGCTAATCGATAACACGCAGGGAAATGGAAGGACGTTATCCAGATAACTATTGGAGGACGTTGACAGGAGCAACCGGTGACACGCCTTTGGGGAATTTTCTGGATTCGGATTCCCAGGAATGGATACCCTTCCCAGAATCCCATGACGATGAATCCGACGACTTCACGAGTACAAACGACTACACAGAAGTACCAGTGTATGAGCAGTTTTTCGCGCCGTCTACCGATAGTTTTCAGAGAACTACTTCCGAAGACTCTGACTCTGACAGCGCCACCTTGGTGATCGAATCTGTGCGAGTTACACGCTTAAAGGCCCCCCGTTCTCTCCTACCGTTTTTGTTTGATTGCGAAACAGTCGCCTTTCCGTTTGACGATTACAGACAAACTACGAATGATCATTTTTCAACTTATACGCAAAGCGACGACTTTGAAAACTGTAAGCAGAGATGTCAAAACTTTGACCAACAGAACGATTTCCTTGGAGAATTTCCGCCTCTTCAGGTAACTTGGTTGGAAAGCAGGTCTCCATCGCCTTGTGTGACCAAGGGTCACACACACGCCCAATCACCATGCTCAGGAGAACAACTATATCTAACTCCAGGGACTCAAAGGCACCTTGTAGACGATGTAACTCAGAGTCACCCACACGGTGCCACCTCTGGAGAGAGCTGTCCTTCAGCTATATTTAGAGTTGGAGAATTATGTCCAACTCAAACATCAGCTAATTATGTCAAATCTACAGAGTCTCACCAATCGTTAACATGTGAAGGTAACTCTAGCAAAACTGATCAGTCAAGACAACAACCTGTGATTTCATCCAAAAACCGGACACTTTCTACATGTAAAACCTTTGAGGGATCCGACTTTCCCAGCTCCTTGACTGGTCCTACAGTTTCAAAGTCAGGTGATAATCGGTTTTGTAGCCTGGGTGATTCAATAGACAAAGCGTCCTCAAATGACAGCGAATCAGCTTTAAGGCTACATCAAGCTTATGCTAAGACGGAAAAGACCTCGACGGCAAATCATTCAACATTAGAGCAAAGTAATGTCTTTTGTCAAGGTGAGCCAACGGTTGTGGAAGAGTCCTCTTCTCTGGAGTCAGAAAGTGTTTTTTTGGAAACGGTAAATTCTGCAAACGCTGGGAATGTTACGGCAGCACTGCTCGCAGAAGAGGATGAAATGAGGCATTGTCATAACTGGGTAGATGCAAAGCACTTCACAGAAACAGTTCTACCACAAGAGAAAGCGACTGAGGAGTGTTGCGATGCAAACGAAGAATTTTGTGATGATCCTACCGGCGACACGATGAGACTAGGAGAATATTACGATAAACCTGACCATGTAACACCTTGTGATACAGATACATATTTAGGATGTGCAGAAACTTTCACTGAATGTTATGATTCAGTCAGACAGACCAGCGGCTCAAGTGCTGACAAACCTTCCAAACAAAAGGCAAGTAATGATGCAGCATCCACAGTAAACGTAAATTCATCAACACATAAATATCTTGAATATAATATGCAAGCTGACGGATCAAGCAAAATCAATGCCAACAGTTTAAAAAAACAGAAAACACTGACACACACTGAACCGGGCGAAAATGTGATATCTACAGAACTCGACAAAATTGTTACACCAGCTGAACGGGATCAAACTGTTACATCTATTGAAGCGGACAAAAATGTTACATCTACTGCACCGGACAAAATTGTTACAGTTGTTGAACCGGACAAAATTGTTATATCTACTGAACTGGACAAACTTGTTACATCTACTGGGCCGAACAAAATTGTTACACCTGCTGAACCGGACAAAATGATTACATCTATTGAACCGGGCAAAACGGTTACATCAATTACCGCGGATGTTTCACCTACCGATTTCGACATAAATCTGGCACCTACTGAACCGGCCCAAAATGATACACTAACTGAACCGGACAAAAATGGGACATCAACTGAGTCTGAAGAGACTTCCTTCCAGTCGTTTATAAGGGACGAAGAATTCTCGCAGAGAGAAAAATCGTCACAGTCTAAAGCGGATGCGGTAATGGACTACAGTCTAACAGAGGAACAAGAATCAGAAGGTCCCTTAAAAGAATTAAAATCAAGCCCATATCTTGATGTAACACAGTGCACTGCTGAACAAGACATTCTAAGAACACCTATTTTGATACTTTCTTCAGAAGAATCAATCGATGCAAGTACATCTGAAACAAAAGGGAAACATGGCAAATTGCGCAAGAAATACAGCGTACATAGGGATTTAGTTAACGCAAGCGACATGTCTAAGATGTCAGAAAAAGATACTGCTAAGCAGTGTAAAGCCTATAAAGACCTAACGTCGAGGGGCATCAAACCTCACTTGGTTCGTAGCACGCTTGGTAACGGCAAAGCATTGTCCCAGGTTAGCCCCACTGCCTCGAATGACACACGCTCTACCGTTGAATTTCAAAAATGCTCCACACTTGGGCTTATTCATCCATCCAAAAGACATTTGTCGCCAACGTCAGGTAAATACACCAACCACAAAGTGACCAAACGCTCTAACATTTCCCAATTTGTTGAACCTGTCCACACCAAAGGGAAACTTCAGGACCAAGACTTGACAATCAAAAACCCACGTATGACAACACGTACAAACTCAGAAGGATCTTCCATACAGATCCCAAAATCAGGCAATGGTTCACAATTACAAGAAAATGTTGTGTCTTCAACGTTAACAAGTGAACCGCCACGTCAAGACAAATCCAGAGCCAGTGTAAAAGTAAAACATTCGAAACGGAAAGGGAAAGCAGTTCCAAATACGAACAAGCCTTCAAAGACAAACGATGTGTCGGAAACGACAAAAGAAGATGATGGAGAAAAGCACACGGGGTCCTCTAGACCGAAAGGGACTCCACTGCCAGTTATCTTCAAGACTTCAAAGACAGGCGATTGTGTGAGAGTTTGCAGTCCTACAGATGTTAAATGTTACATTGTCTCGTCAGAAAAGACAGAAGCGGGAGGGGAAGTACAGCATATTAACTCCTCTAGAAGAAAAGGCACCCCACTACCAAATATCTACAAGACTTCAAGGAAAAATGATAGCGTGTCGGAAGTGACAAAAACACACAGCGAGGTAAAACATACGAAATCTATCAGACGAAAATTGACCCCCTTGCCAAATATCTACAAGGTTTCAAGGAAAACCCATAACGTGTCGGGAACAACAAAACCAGAGAGTAGAGTAAAACATATGATCTCCTCTAAAAGAAAAATGACCCCATTACCAAATATCTTTGAACCCTCGAAGATAAACCATTACGCCAGGGACCCCAGACCTATCGGTGTAAAATATTACATTGACTCCTCGGCATCACCTGAATACGAAGATGATTTTGAAGACGATTGCGGTGACGCGTCCACTGACGACTCGGCCTCTGACTACAAGGACACGGATTATTCAGACCATGATGACTGGGAAGAATTCAGTGAGGAATCTCAAGACACTCAGCATACTGTTCTCAGCACTCAAAGCGTGTCGTATTTATCACCTCGTCAACTGGTTCCCTATTCAGATCAGGAGCTTTCATCGCAAGGCTCTACGCCGTCTCGGTCAACTTCAAACTCCAGAAGAAACTTCTTACCACCCATCAATCCAACAAAGCCGTGTGTATCCAAGACTGCTTCCGCTGGTCACGAGAAACCGCGAAAAGCGGTCAAACTGCCCAAACTGAGCTCTGCACCTTTGAAGAGTGTAAAAACTGTGAACAGGCATAAATCAACTGTACGGTGGCTCGACGACGCCGTAGAGTTTATACCCCAGTATGAGGAAGTGGACACGATTATTTCGAAAGAGTGGCGGGGACAAACTGCTTCTGTGTTTAAAGAAAAGATGCCGGTGAAAACAACGAATCTGCGCGGTGTACTGTCGGCTAAATCTCTGAAGAAAGCGATCGTCATTACAAACCGCAAAAAGCCAAAGTGTACCAGTGCAAAAAAGAAAAAGCAGGCCAAACGTGTGGAAGCTTACAGTGCGGATAGAAATGTGATAGAGAATAGAGCTAACTGGCCCCCATTTAACACCAAAGTACAGCAAGAAGCGCGTCTCCGGGCTATCAATCCGGCCGCCAACAGGATCAGGGACGATTACATGGAGAGACTATTTATTTAACATTATTTCTTTACCGCAGCTTCTGTTCAAACTAGTCACTTTGGGTATGGCGACCAAAATACTTATCCTACAATTATAACAGACGTACTGGGAAAAAAATCATATCTCGGCGGGATTATCTTGTTCATATTTTTTTTCATAAAAATAGGACAAATAGAAAAAAACGCCTTGTCACTCGTCATGCCGCGAGCAGTCGCTGCAGCACTCACATTGCTTCTGTGTCATTATTTCTCTCGTCTGTTATTTGCAATTCTATACGTTTACTCCCATGACCAGTAAATGCCTACCTGAAGTTCTAGCCTGTTTTTTGTAATTCAATTCACAATCCTAAAACCTTAATTACAGTTCTGAGTTGGGTATCTTCTTTCATCATGCCTTTCCCGCCAGTGAAAAGCACATGTGTGACAGGGATGAAGAGAGGTATTGCGTTACATGCCCAGCTTTACTGCGACGGAACTGCGTGAAGATCGTCGATTGCTGTAGCTACTGATAGAGGCTGTATTTGCATGATTACATGTGTGGGAAGCTTTTCGATACTCCTTTTGGCACGGCCATCTTTTAAAAAGGATGGAGTCTGGTAAGGTAGCTGACCGATGTGCAGTCTGGATATGTAATATTAAACCTATAACATACCTCCCCCTCCCCCTGAACATTCCTCCACTAAAGCTCACATGAAACATATAGGGGCAATTATGCTGGGTTTCAGCATGAATTTCCTGACCAGCCCGTAGTCAGGACATAAGTCTTGGATACGAATTCGGCGTCCTTCTTTCATTTTTTTTTTAATGCCCATTTCGTAAACTGGATTACATCAGTGGTAATCATGGCGGCCCTCATGATGCCTTACTCAATTGATGCATATGTTTTCTTTCCTTGTTAACTATGAAACTGAGAAAACAAATACACAGAATGTTCTAAATTCCTATGTCCGGATTGTACGGACATACGCTATTTTATTTATTTATTTGAGTTCATTGTTCTTCAAGACTATATACTAAAGTAAGAATTTCTCGCCCATGTATATGATGAAGATCAGGTTTATTGGTGGGGCAAATATGAGTGACGGGGAAAAGCAATAATCATTTCACAGCATTTAATCAAGTGAACGACAAGTGGTCTTTAAGGAGCCTAACACTGTTTAAATGGCCACACCAGAGTCATCAAACGTTTTATGTCTCTCTATTGCATTCCACTAGCAGCCAGGTTGCCGGTCCTCAGCCATCCTACACAATTTAATCCAGCTTATTGCTGGCGATCATAGATCTGAGGTACCTGACAAACCTCGGTGGGTAGCACCATAGCCGAATCAGGGACGCTGAATTTTAGCACGAGAGTTAGACAGCAGACGAGAATAGACCGTTGGTTAGAATTTCAAAGAAAGAAAAAACAAGCAAAGCAAAAACAACAAAAATCTATAATACTAATACGCTGGCACTGACATGACATCCTGTGTGTGCGTGTAGGGGGTGGGTGGGTGGCGGTGGGGCTGTGGTTGAGCTGGACACTGATCTGGCATCAATACAGCGGAAATATCACTCCATCCTGTCGAGGTTAAGATGGGTTGACGTCATTAGTGATTCGGATACTTTCTGGGACTACCGTCTTTACTAGTTCGCACGGGGTATAAATCTAACGGTATTATCTGGACAATCGATCATAAATATCCTGGACACATCCCAGACGACAGCGAGTATACGGCAACACCAATCGGTATACATTATTCACCGAGTGTTGAATGCTGTGTTAATCAGGAAGAAATATATACTTGTATATAACATGTCTCCTCGCCATGGAATCCTGAACCGACAGATTCCGGACACATTTGCTGAATTATATATATGGTTGATCTAAGACTATAATATATATATGCAGACGATGATAGGTAATCATTATTTATTGGGCTTCATAAAATTATCATCGTCGTCTACACGTGTCCAAGGAAATTAGGTCTTAATACAGGCAGTTATTAACAAGACGCGTGTGTAGATGAGCGCAAAATGTATCTTAAAGCAAGATTGAGATCCATTTACGATTATAAACAATATATATATATATATATATATATATATATATATATATATATATATATATATATATATATATATATATATATCTACATACATACGTATAAGGTATTCATTTAGACAGGTGGAAAAGAATCGTCGTGCAAATTATTATGAAATTAATGACAGATTTCTTGTCAAAAGGAAAGAAAAAAAAGCGACATTTTACATTTATTTTTGTGCCGATTTTGTTATGAAATTAATAAACACATCTCTATGTTTGGTAAAATTAAACATAAGCGTGGTTTACTGATAAATATACCGTAGCCATTTTCTTAATCCGTGATTGACTACATGTAAATATCAAAGATATGACTTCTCAATAGAATCCCCCGAACTTCACCTACAGTTTTGCTTTACCCCGACTTTAATGTTCACTTCGGTTTTGGTTGAACTTAATAACTTGTTTTTAAATCATTTTACTGGGTTGGAACAACGTTCACAGATATTTCACTTATACCTTGGGTGTCGGTCGAGAGAATACCACAGCCACTCGCTAGATATCCCTATAAACAATCTTCGAGGGCGAGAGCTGGATTCGAGCAAGAATCTACTGGCTGTTGCTCTGGCAACGCGTTAGACGAGTTAGCCAGTGAGGGTCCAATAGTAAAAGTATACATGTACTAGCGTCACCACAACACCGCCAACGTAAATATATGAAAAGTTGCTGACGAAAAAGTAACACTGCATGCACACGTAAGTACACGGTGGATATATAACTTAAATACGTCCCAGAATAATGGACAAAACTAAACGTAAGACAACATAGGCCTGAATGAAAACCAGCGATTGATAACAAACTAAGAAAGACAGAAGGTACAGAAACCAATCAAATCTTCATTTTAGGTGCGTTAATTACATTTAGATGAACAAAGACGCAATTTGGGAATCACTTGATTAGTTATTAGTTTATTTGTTTGTATAACGCTATACTTACTTATACACGGCAGCGGTAAGTTTTATGGTTAGGGGAAAGCGGAGTGCTCTTGGTAAGCCATGAACCGATCTTTGGTAAACGTTCTCACGAGACGACATATTGGTGGAAGGCCAGTGGTCTTCAACGAGCGTGTATTTATCCATTTGTTCACTTTATTTACTTGATTTGTTTATTCGCCTGAATGCCGATAGCATATGCCTGACTATTAAGATGTGAAGAGATGCAAAAATGCATAGAAACTTGGGTAATGTTGGAGATAAATATCACTTTTCTGCCATCTTCCTTTGTGAGAAAGAAGTACTAAAAAGAAATAAAATATGTACCGGTCCCAGCTTTAATTGATAAAGTTTCAATAACTGAAACACCAGATGATTCAAAAATCGAATATGACGGGAGAAGTATAACTGCTGGCAACTGCCCTGACCATTTTGCACGTGCCTGGAAATCAGGAACACTTCATTAATTAGGAGTCACAGAACAGCAGCCAAATAAAATTCTTCCATTCGTTTAAAAAAAAATACATGGCCATTTTAAGTGAGTGTGTTCCAGGATAGGAGTTATGAGTGAAGCTTAGGGTAAACCCAGCTCCGCCAGCTGGGACACGCCTCGCGATTGGTGGCGTTATAAAGCTGCAGTCAGGACCGTGGAATGGAGATTCTGCCTGAACTTCATGCAAGACTAAATAAAGGTTTGCAAGTTATAAAGGTTTAACAAGACTCTTGTTCGCATGCCAATTCCCGCATTTTCAAGAAAATCGTGGTGAAGATGATGGACTTCGCATTATATGAACCGTATTCCCTGGATTCGCACACGCAATCCAATTTTACCATGTTCAGCCGTACACTGGTTAGCAGTTAACAACCATTCTTACCTGCTTATCGAAACAGTACTTCTTCGATAAAAAAAAAAGAAAAAAAAAAGCGCACTTCCACAGCTTGGGTCCGTTCTGGGTAGATACTGAGATGACACATTGCCATGACTGTTGAACTTGCCGCAAAGTTTTGGCTTTGTAGAACATGCCTCTATTTTAGGGAAATGCCTGTGTTACTAGCGTCCTGTGCTGTGACTGCTTTTCGCACCAGTCTACTCCCCATGACACTTACGGAGCTAATCAGTAAGTCTTATTCACCACAGGAATTGGCGAGTTAGGGCGACAGATTGTACAGGGGCCTGACACTTCACCTAGGGTTCCTCGGTCTGACACGAGATGTGCTCACCAGTTCTGAATGCACCTCGAAAGCTAAATAATAATCAAAACATGCAACTGTCGCCATGTTAATTCAGTGTAATGTGAAAGTCTTCTTGCAATCTATTCCCTCTACTCACGAATTAATGTGGCTCTCTCGCGAAATATCATCAAAACTCGGATACAAATTATTGGTCTCACAGAGGTGGTAAGAGATGCATACTAGCGCTTCAGAAAATAGGACACAGGCTGATTCCTATCACGCAGGATACATATTCTGGTATTTGGAGAATAAGTATACACTACCCTTTTGTCACTATGGCTAAATAACAGCTCTTGTGTCTACCGTAATAACACCAATATCATCCTCGTGACTTCTCAAATATCCCATATTATATTTCCTTTTTAAGTTAAACCAAAAGTAGACCATTATGTATGTTTTCTACACAAGCACCTTTAATCAGCACGCTCAAGACCATGCATCAGACTTCAGACAATACAGTTCACTATGATTATAAAACGGTACGATTCTTTGTCCTTCTTAAAAGCATTACAAACATGGAATTCCGTACTGTACAGCTTCTTTTAAATGATGTCATTATCTCAACGAATTGGTGACATTGTTTTTTTCGGAACTAACTTTCCAGAGGCCACAGCCTCATCATAGTTTCTCAGAATTCTTTGGTAGTTTTTATTCACTGGCACGTGTTTTGGAGGTTCAAGGCTCTTCTGAAAGTCACTGAACACTTTGTGTTCGTCAATTTTAAGCTCTCGCATGTCCTTTCGCATTTCTTCAAGTATCTTCTCTTTCTTCTCGTAAAACTCTGCTTTCTCTGCTTCCACGGATTTCCTAAATGCTTCCATTTTGCTGTTCCATAATTCTCGGGCCTGCTTTCTGACTTCTTGCTTCCGTTTGTAACGCTTTGTAATGCGCACAGAGTAAAGAGGGAAGGGAGTATACCGTATCTTCAGCTCATTGAGTAACCAGTGGAAACGTTCGAAATCTAACCTCCGCAGAAACTTCAGTTGTTTTTTCCTGGCTGCTATTTTCTCAATCAAATTCACCTTGCCTTTTTTATCCTACAATAAATGCAATCAAACAAACAGCTGTTTGAACAAATCAAAATGCACAAAATAGAAATGCACTGATTAACTTTATGATTTATTAATTTATTTATCTGATTGGTGTTTTACGCCGTACTCAGGAATATTTCACTTATATGATGCCGGCCAGCATTATGGTGGGAAGAAACCTGGCAGAGCCTGGGGGAAACCCATGATCATCTGCAGGTTGCTGGCAGACCTTCCCACATACGGGATTAACTTTATGAACAACTTTAGTTAAAACACATGAATGAGTGGGGAAAACTGGAGGACAAGGATTGAAGCTTCATGTTGTACTGAAAAATACTTACTTGAGCTACTTCATTGTCAAAATCTTTGTGTTAAAAGCAAGATGAAATGATAAAGATTAGGATAATCTGCACTGCTTGCCTTAACTATTGCAGTGTATTTAAACCGTCAGATGCCTTACCCCACAATACACAGTGCAGTGCTTTATCTGGTTTCGGATTTCCAGCGTCCATCTGGCAACTGACAGAAACAAGTAGACAGTATAATGAACTAGTGAACAAAGAGCGAATACCACAAATTAACAGGCCTTTTGACACAAACCATTAATCATTTGTTTACAGAACATGCAAATAAAACTTCATCTACGTATCCTTTGAGGTTATATGTGCAGGAACCATTATAAAAGAGTAAATGCAATAAAATGTTTCACGTCACCAAAAGCAGTTTTTTTCTGCATGTATACCTCTGTAATTTTTGAATGACAACTTAAAGACAGAGGCACAACTGATATACAGCACTTAAGATTACCCTTCAAAGATTATAAGGGAAAAAGTTGTCTAGGGCAATTCATCAACCTTTTACACCAAGTTGGGGGGAATGAGTGAAATATTTTATGAGTATGTCTGTAAGGATTACCTCCCTTGATCGCAAGTAATGCATTCCAGAGTGAAGACATGCATGTGGACTGTGATACACAATGACTACGACTGTGAATATTATTTCATGCATCAGTAAATCTTTTTCAACTCTACTCCTTTCCCAAATATGTTCAATGCAATAATATTAATGCGCTATCAACAAACCTGAACAACTAATTCAAAAGCCACTCACTTATTTTTTCTTTGTCAACATCTCCATCTAGGTGGGTATCAATGTGTCTGATAATATCATACTTCCTATGTTTCTTCCTTGCATCCTGGGAAAATGAGAAAATATTGTAACAAATATTGTGAAACATTTCATTATCACACACAACACTTTGTGACAGGTGCTTTAAAAGTGAACAGCATTATTTTTTGAGTGTGATTTACTTATTTATTTGATTGATGTTTTACGCTGTACTCAAGAATATTTCACTTATACGACGGCGGTCATGGGCCAGAATAGATGTTCTGAATACAAAATCTTCCTGGCAATCAATGACACAGAAAATTAAACTGACAACCTGTTTTTGGAACATGTTCAGTTCCATGGGATCACAGAATAAATGATTGAAACTTGAATGATCATCCTATTCCAAACTCTATAAAGATGGAGAAAACATAAACATTACATGAAGTTGAGATGAAAGAGTTTGAAAAGTTAGCCATAAATGTGGTCTTAAATATTTTTTTTTCAATTTTTCCATAATGACAAGAAAACATTTGAAAAAGTTTTGTCTGGTGGATATGGGATTACCTCTTGGTATACATTGTCTCTCCATAATAATGTCCTATATTAGGATGTAACGAATGTTTAATAAATATCTTCATGCTAGAATTTGGCCTTTTCAGCTATTAAATGTGTTCAACGTGAATTTTCATCATGTTTCATCTATGTTCATAAATATTATCGTAATTAAGAAGCATCTCTCTGGATATCACCAACAAATTTGATTGGATATTTGCATAATTTTTATATTTTCAGCTCTTCAAATACAGCATACACATAAAACATCAATACCCTACAAAAAGGCGCATAACTAAGTAAATTTCAAAGTGATGGGCCTTGTTTTCAACAGTGTGGTGATAAAGAAATTTGGTAACTTTAGCAGTTTTGTAGATTTAGTAGTAATGACAACAAGTTTATGTAAGCACAGATGGCAATGGTCATCTGTCATTGCTGACGGGTGCATAATTTGATTTGATTTGATTTGATTGGTGTTTTACGCCGTACTCAAGAATATTTCACTTATATGACGGCGGCCAGCATTATGGTGGGTGGAAACCCATGACCATTCGCAGTTTGCTGCCAGACCTTCTCACTTACGGCCAGAGAGGAAGCCAGCATAAGCTGGACTTGAACTCACAGCGACTGCATTGGTGAGAGGCTCCTGGGTCATTACGTTGCGCTAGCGCGCTAACCAACTGAGCCACAGAGGCCACTGTTGGGTGCATAATAACGGATTCATCACCTGAACATTGGTGATTTACCTTGTCAGCAAACTCCAGACTAAGCAGCTTCTTCACAGCCTCAGGTACACTGAAATTTAAATTTCACATGACTCATTACTGCTGAAGACAAGTATTTTTCAGAAAACAGCCAATTTAAATTAGACGCACTAGCTTGAACAATACAATAATCACTAAATGAGTGAGAAAGTGGGTAGAGATTTTCAATACACAGTGCAAGGCAAATCTGCTCAAAATGTAGGTTCATTAAGGAGAAAGAATTAGCCTAGATCACTGATCCCTTCACAGATTCATTCAATATTACTGATTTGGTCATTATGATAATGTGCAGCATTTGTCCTAAAAATTCGCCTGGCAAGCATATTAGTGGAGACAAATAACGCCACAATGCCTGAATACACATTATTAAGATCAACAGAACTCCCAATGAATAACTTTGTTACAGCCAAAACATTAGGTTAAATACTGTAATCAGCGTGTTGTACATATCTCATCAATTCCTTTTTATTTATTTTAAATGTTTCCACTAAACATGCTCTTCTGAGAGCTATAACCTTACTTTTCCACCTGAGGAACATTTCTGTACTTATAAAGATATTCTTTAGGATCCACTGCAGGTACCTTCTTTAGGTCACCTGAAAGACAAAGGCAGAGTTGACAGATTCATAGTTTTTCTCATGAAACACATGTTTGAAATGTCGCTTTTCAAAACCATAGTCTTTTCTTCCCATGCCTACATTTCTCATCACCATTTAATCATGTCAGCGACGATTATGTTCAACATCATCTCATCTCTCGTAATTAATTATTACTTTAAAAAATTATGAAGCCTATAGTGGAGGATAAACCTTGCTGGCAGCATGGTGAGATTTCCCCTTGTACGCCTGGGCAGAAATAGTGATGATAAATGCATGTAGCTAGGGCAGAGGGTTCAAACAGGGAGGTTTTTTTTTGGCTTATAAATATACAAAACGGTTGCAATATTTACGGGAAACAGAATGGCCACTGATTGGCTTGGTGTGAGACACCAAGGCTGAAGGCTTTAACCTTGGAAATCTTCACTGTCAGCCAATCAGTCGCAATTTTGTATCCCATTAACAGGGAAACTGTACCAATAGAAACAATGAAGTACATGTAATAACACTACAAAACTTACCAGAATAATCGAAATTAAGTTCCTTTGTGTAAACAACTGGTTGTTTCCTGTAGCGTCTCTGTTCCAAATATCCATTGGAAATTGCTGGACCTTAAATGTTAAGATTGATTTATTGATTAATTGTTTGGAGTTCAATAAATTTTCACTTATTTTGAATTAAAAGAATGCCAGATTCAAGAAATTAGAATGTTCCATTTATTCATTTCATTGGTGTTTATTTCACTTGTACAGTGGTGGCTAGATTCATGGTTGAAGGAAACCTGGCACAGCGCGGGGCCCCAAGACTATTGCATTCATGCGCCTACATCCATTGTATAGGTACAGAACCATGAACAAAGCCTGGAAGTAACCAGTGCATCTGACCTAATGCCTGACATATCACATACACAGTCAGCAGTCAGAGACCTTAACATGATATATGCTGACAAGGATTTTTGAAAGAGTTTTACATGTGTAAGTATTTGATATATTAAGACTCTAATTGTAACACTACATGGGTACCTTTAGGTTTATGAGTACATGTACCTTAATTTGACCTACAGGTCATTCTGAACCGAAATCACTCAATATCTGGAATACTTCCTGGTCGACCGGGATATTATGAGATATTAAACAAATAAGTCTGGGCTGGTTTCCTGGATGAAAGATAGATTACGCTGTACTTCTTGATGTATTTACATTTCAGGCTATTGTGTTTGCATAATTGCATATGTTTTGGTTGCTAGAAGTCCAGTAGGATAGACTGTGGAGAAGCAGGGCGCTACGTCATCATAACTCTGTATGATATGGCAACTGGCAACGGATTACTGGCAACTGGCAACGGATTACTTACATAGTCGTACACAGCGCACCATTTTAGTCTGGTTTAATACCAGACCTAACACAAATCATCCAAAATATGGGGTGAACTGGGGCAACACAGGGCCAACTGGGACAGCACACGAGTTAAATGGGATGATGCTGGGTGACAAGGGACAAGGCACGGAACCAACATCTGTCAAATTTACTCAAGCACACTGTACTCAGGTCTAGATCACTGAAGTTTCTAATCATCACTATGACATATCTGGCATGCAAATAAGCCCTTGAGAATAGAAAATTCCCTGGAATTAAATGATATGTCCGAAGATGTTCTAATACTGTTATTAATTTCTTGAAAACAAATAACATCCTAACAAACAAAAATAAATGCTGAATTACATGTAATAATTTTATTATAGCACCTTTCCTGAGATTTTGCTTTCGTAGCTGTCAAATTTCCAGACATCCAAAATGAATGAGAAAATAAGACCATCTTTGCTTTTATTTGTGCTTTTCACTCTGACTGTCAAAAAATCTATTGTATATCCAGCCATTCAAAATCAATCTAACTCCTCACCAGTGAATGTGTGAGGGTCAAATGGCCAAGTGCCAGTGGCTTTAAAAACTAGCTATGATGTTTATGGTTATGGTCTTCCCTGGATTTTCCATCATCCAACTATACATGTAGCTTCTGCATTAAACAATTAATCCCTTGGTACTTATCACTTTCATTACCTTTCGCAATGCAAGTCCAGTTTTGTCCAAGTTATATATCCTTTGTCCACCTATTGCTGTTGTTTTTATAACTTCCTCAAAACAATTTCCCACCTGTAGCTTCAGGACTCCTCAATGCTAGGGAAGTGTCTCTCTTCGTGAATGCCCTTAGGCAATCATTGCCAGTTAATTTGTTTATTTTCCATGCATTGGTCATTGCAATTTTGCTTTTGTCCACCATTTCAAATGCGAGCTGTCATGTTTGCATTGGGGTAAGACCATGGAACATTTTGGAGGCACATTTAAAGTAATCTACAAGGGCATGTTCCTGTGCAATACTGAATACTTGACTGTGAAAGTAACGCGGCGAGAGAATAGCATTTTTGTTTTCTTCACATTTTTTCATGTAAAGCTGAAGAACACTTTTTGAAATTCCCTTTTGCTTAGCCACCTTTTGAATAGATCTTCCTCATTCCTTCATGAGGAACAAGTCAAGTTACAGTTTTTCTAGTATATTTCATTGGCATTGTAGCAGCAAGAACTGAAATTGAAAAAATATAATTCAATTTTAGAAATGACCTTTATGTTAACCACATAAGGGGAGAATTGGGATACACTGTCCCAGTTCACCCCACCCAATCAGCATAAACTTAATCAGAGATAGCTCACTGACCCTGCACATGAACATTCTGCTATCACTGCAGACTGTCCAACATTGGCCATACATTATTTAAAATCGATTTTTGTTTCGTTAATCAAGCACTCAGGTATATTTATGAAGTAAGCTAAAAAAAAAAAAAAAAAAAAATTTGGGGGACAAAATTCAACTTATTGCCCTAACACTTACATCAGAGCTCCATGTGACTTGACGTCATCAGGTGGAAAAGGGAGGATGAAGGCTCGCAGAAACAAGGCATCTGGAATCTAACTGGCTTAAAGACAAATGAATTCTGAGAGGTGTCCCAGTTCCCCCCTCTGCCAGTTTACCCCACTAGAGGGAGAGTGCACCTACCTTTTCCACTCGTGGATGACTTTTGATCTTTTTTCACGCTTTCTCATGGCAATATCTAAGCATTGCTTTTACATACAAGGTTCAATTTTTTATGCATGCCATTTGGTAACTATACACATTGGAAAGTAAGTCATATCTTTTATAATAGACATATTTGTCATTTTATAGATTGCTTAAAATTACTTTTCATTCAGTTTTGAATTTGGAGGCAAAAAGTGAAAGCCTATACAGATAAAACCAGTTACATGTAAAAATTATGAAGTTCTGAATTTTGAGGCAAAAAGTGAAAGCCTATACAGATAAAACCAGTTACATGCATAAATTGTAAAGAGTTTTTTCAATGATTTGTGAATGGTTGTCTCAACAGTTTCCAATATTCAAGGTGGGATTTCACCATGTGGGCTCCAACTCAAAATTTTAAAATTTATGTTCTTACAGCTATAGTGCAGAACTGTCAGCTTGGTCACAAAAATTCTTTCTCTAACTTAAAAAAACTAAAGTGAAATGTGAAATACAAAGTGTTCACTTTTGACAGTGAGGCACAAACATTGCATAAGAATAGTCAATAGTAATCCAGTTTAAATCTGTCCACCAAAATGGGAGAGAAGGGCAATTACTGAAGCATCAATGACATAGATGGTGTGTGAAAAATGGTAGACTTAAACAGAGGTATTTTGATATTTAAAAATAAGAAGGGATAGCTACAGCCTTGGATATACATGCATGTGTACAAATGGGTCTATTTTGTAAACACATATTTTAGATACAGCCAACGCACATGGTACTGATATATTATACTGAGGTATAATATTGCCGTCTGAAAACGTGAAAAAGCTTAAAAGTCATCCACTAGTGCAAGAAAAAGGGGCAGTCCTATTGCTTTAAAAGGGCACAACTTTAAAACTGTTGGGAGTTATAATCTAAGATTTTGCAGGTGTTTATCAGACATGTGTTCGTACGTTGAGTTCAAACTTCAGGAGTATTAGAGATAGTCACCTGGGAGGCTGTTGGTGATTTCACATGGAATGACCCATAGACAGAAATTTATTTATTTGGCTAGTGTTTTACGCTGTACCCAAGATCATGTCCCTTATAGGCTGGTGGCCATCGTTTTAGTGAGAGGAAACCCACCACCATCCGCAGGTTGCTCACAGATGTTGCCACGTAAGGCCAGGCTTAGACAAAATAATGATGACACATAAAACTGCAACTGTATACATGTGCACTTAAGTTCTAGCAACCAAAACCTGTGCAATTATACGAACACAATACCATAGCCTAGGGGTAATGTAAACTATATACACATCAGGATGTAATATATCTGTTGACAAGGAAACCAGCCCACTTAAGATCTCATCTACTGCTCCATATCAGGTCTGATTAGTTCAGAGGACAAGTCCAAACAAAAACATACTGGCCTATCAACAGAGTCGTAGATCTAGACCAGAATTTTCCTCTGTAATCCAGATTCTCTACATTGTTAGTGACAGAGGGAGTCAGAATCACTCCACCAACACAAAACATAAAGGGTATTCATGAACTAACGACTTCTTAAAGAGGGTTAATGTTAATTAGTTCAGCTGCTCTGCAGGATACTGAAGAATTTTGGAGACAAATTGTCTTATCAATGGAATCTATAGGCAGCCTGAAAAATGACAAATATGTCACAACACCATACGTGTGACAGTCAGGTGGCCTGTAGACAGCAAAGTTCAATAATTAGAATATAATAATATATCCGATTATTGCTAGCTGAGTCACATGTGCCATGCCAGTGCATCACAGACCATAATTAGTGGGCACATGCAAATGAACAACAGTTAGACATAAAGTGGAGATATGACACGCCTACACACATATCCCAAACTAAACTCCACCAGCTCGATGGTGTTTGGATTAAAGAATGAGGAAAGTTCAGTTTTAATATATCTAGCTGTGAGAGCTGCTTGTCTTACTGGGAAAGAAAACAGAAAAATGAAGTATTAACCATCAGTAGAAAGACCCTAAAAACTGCTTCTGAAAATACCTTCACATATGTTTTTCAGATTCACTTAATTAATTCAAATCAAATGTTTTGTCTGTAAAGTGGGCTTTATTGACTATACTGATAACACACATCACCAATGACATCACACCAACCTTTCTCTGGTTCTAAAACAGGTATTTACAGCCACATTTGCTTTTCTATTACGTTAAGTTCACAAGAATTTTATTCAAACCTACCTGCAAAAAGTGTAGAAAAAACTGTCATGCATTATCAATATCGAAAATACACTGCATTTCTTAAAGGGGTGAAAATCTGAACGTTAGTTGTGACCACAAATGACACGTTTGTGCATCATCATATGCACAAATCATACTACAGCACAGAAATGTGCAGACTTCAAATCAAACGAAAACGATTTTCACTTGAGGATATTTAGGGATCCCGTTCTTCCGGAACGGGATCCCTATTGTAATCGTTCTGTTTTTTCTTATTATTATTATTATTTTTTTTTCACCGACTTTGTTAGCAAGGAAACTTTTTTACTGTTCAACATAGAGGTCTGAAATTTTGCACACAAATTCTGGCGGAGATTTTCCAGGGATAAATTCTCAATTTTTTTTTCATGTCACGTGGTTCGGTCGCCATATTGGATTTTGTGTAAAACTTTTAAAAATCTTCTTCTCCAGAACCACTGAACCGATCGATTTCAAATTTGACATGCAGCTAGTAGGTTACGAATTCTTTAAAGTTTGAGAAAATAGTTCACTTCCGGTCAAAACTCTGGAAGCTCGCTATTGGTCGAATTTGTGACGACACAAAAACTTCTTAAAGTTCAATTGTTCTTAACGCATTCTGATGTATCTTGATCTGCTGATTCTGAATCTGGTTATATTTTTTGCATATCTGTGTAACTTTTTGAGATATGAGCAAAAAACTGAAAAAAGTTACGTAATTTCAATGGCGTTTTAATCGAGAACAATAGAAGCTAGAAATGTGCAACCTGCACGAAATTGTAGCTCAAGACATGCTCTTTCGATCAGTCGTCAATGGATTTGAGCTCCGATAAATAGTTTTCTCGCTAGAAGCGTTTAAATGACAACACTGTTTTTCGCTTATAAAAAGATGGGAATCCTATTGCTTTAACATGGAGTTAGATGGGGACTGGACTGGGTTTATAGTATTTGACCTGATGCTTTCGGTTACACTGTCCGTGATCTCCCCAAACGGTTGTAGGATGACATTGATTCCAGTTCCCATCTAACTCCAGTACTCTATTAGATGGCGTAGAGATCTATCTACAACAGCAACATCTATCTACAACTGACATGACTGACGCCTGTCAGTCATATCAGAGTTCGATCCCAGCTTAGCCAATTTGGACAGCGATGAAAATGTTGTCAACTTTAACGTTTTAAGTTGGCTGTTAGGCGTAGTTCGATGTTCTGATCACGAGTGTAGTATTTTTTTTTCTTCGACGCACGGTTTTGTCGCCAATTGCTATGAAAGTGCGAAAAAGTGTAATTTTCGCCCGTGTTTGGAAGTCACGTGACACAAAACTGCTGCAGCTGTGGAGCTGAAAATGACTGAGTGCAAAGGGCTATATGGGTGCAGTAGGCGTGCGGAAAATCGTTGAACTGTCATAATAAATGTGGGAGTTGGAGGTCTTGAAAAATTGTCCAAAGGCCGATTGGCTATGTTTGGCACTTTGACGTTCCCATGTTATATGATGCATTTTAAATGCATTTGCGACTAAGATGAACACACGAACATTGTAAGCATGTCACCGGAAGTAGTTTGACGTCCTGATCATCAATTTGGAAATATTTCTTGATGGCGACGTACAGTTTTTCCGAATATTGCCATCAAATAGCGAAATAAGCGGAATTTTTCACCATATTTGGAGGTCTGGTGAGAGATAACCGTTACAACTGTAAAGCTGAAAATCACTGAGTGCAAAGCGTTACACATGTAGTCTATGTGTGCTAAAACTCTTTGATCTGTGTCAACAAACACAGGACATGCACGTTTTCAAAGAATTCCTAAGGCAGGTTTACCAAATTCGGCACATTTACATAAACCTGCTGTTACAAGAGCCGTGTATTATTGGTTGGGGAAAACGTCATCGATCCGATCCGGGATCCCGGCCTAGGATCTGCTATTCGCAGATCCATTCTAGTTAATACTGTTTTTTTTGTTTGTTTAATTTTGATGTAACCAAGTTGTGGTACATGTACGAGACGCATGAGTTACTGACACATTTCTTATAGATACTGATTAAACACCACCAATATCTCTGACAGCTAATTTGTACCGATTTCGATGAAGCATGTAATATGTTAAACTGGCAAACAAACAGACAGACCTGCAGACGATTCATGAAGCACTGTCCTCCCGCATAAACATAGCTGATTTCCGGTAAAGCACATTGATTTAGTCATCAGACTGCGACAGCTCCACATTTGTGATATATTGTCTCTGAGCGCTGAAGTCCCTGAAGAACGGCTCCATTGATACCGCCCGAACACACTTATTTTATTTAGCAAACTGCGAGAATGGTTAACACAGTTTGCCGACATGTTGGCGGAAGCAGCATGTCGAGTCGTTCGGCAATGTCCGTCGTCTTCCGGAGTTATCCGAGCGGTGTTACATGGCAACTGACGTCATCAATCAACAATATCCGGGCTATGGTTGCCAAGAGACTGGCAGTTATTTTGGAAGCCATCTTGGGGCCTATAATAAGCCACATCGACTTTGGGACAGCAGAAAAGTCCAAAAACATCTCTCCGTGTTAACTCCTCGGTGGTTTATTCGCGTCCACAATGCAGTCTGCAAAAATATGCAACTACGAAAGCATTGCTTTCACTCCTAAGTCACTACAACCGAACGCAGTGGTGAGTACATTTAAGCATTCTTTTCAATTTATTGGGGTGCATTCAATTCACGTTCATAACGTTTACAGTGTGCAGCGAGTGTCGGTATTTTTTTTATGACTCTTGGTTGGGACTATCGGCTTAGTTATTTATTGCTTTACTGTCATGGTTACTGACTTGCAGATAGTATTATTTTAAATGACTGTTTGCATGCTGTTTTAATATAAATCTGAAGAAGACAAAATCTAGTTTTACATTTAGTATGGCAAGAGTTTGTATTTGCTTAGTAAACGATGCAGTAACGGCGAGAATCTACAAAAAAATGAAATGAAATATGTCACTATTTGGGCAGAGTGTTTACTTGTGAACTCAATTGCTTCCAAACTTAATTCGATGTGTTGTGTAATGTTGCAATCTGCAGTGTTATTCTTAAGCTTAATGACTATAGTTAAACGTCTACTCTCCTTAACTGCTTATGGGATTTGTTTAACAAACTTTGTCGACAGGGAACTTGATCTTTGTTAATGTTCTTTCCTAAATTGATTCATACTTTCCTAGGTTGGACCACCTCCTTCGGCTGGAGCTTTTAAAGTCAAACCCTCCAGACCCACAGCATTCAGAAAGTTTTATGAGAGAGGAGATTTCCCAATTGCTCTAGAACACGACACAAAAGGAAACAAAATCGCATGGAAGGTAAGGAGTTCTGTCTAAACAACTTTGTTACAGAATGATTTGCACGTGAAACTGCAATAGCAAATGACTTACAGTCTTCAAAAGCGTAAGCACATGCTTGCTGTGAGTCCAGCTTATGCTGTCTTCCTCTCCAGTCATATGTGAGAAGGTCTGTAAGCACTACCTCAACCCAGTTTCCTCCCCCCAGAATGCTGGCCACTGCCAAAGAACTGAAATATACTGAAGTACATAAATAAACTGTAGAAATCTTGCTGTAATTTACAGTTAAACATTGTTTTTTCTGCATTTGACATTTCCAGCATGAATATGCATGGAGATAGTCAGATAGTTAATATTGTTTCTGAAATTTTTTCATGTTTCATGCTTTTGTGATAGATAATGATTAAATCTTATTTTTGATTTACTACAGGTTGAAATTGAGAAGCTTGATTACCACCATTACCTCCCATTGTTGTTTGACGGACTCCGAGAAACCAAACACCCATATGAATTCTTTGCCAGACAAGGTGTCCATGACATGTTGGAACATGGAGGCTCTAAAATCATTCCTGTCATCCCACAACTGATCATTCCAATTAAAAGTAAGATTTTCAATATTCCTGTCATAATCACAATCCATAATCAGGATGGATGCTTATGTTAATACATAATTGAAGAGAACTCATTACTAATTTGTTAATTGATATCTCTTATATGCTAATATTGTACCTACAGATAACTGTTGTACAGGATTATTTTACTCACCCCTAACAAACACATCAATAATAACACAGGATTTATATTTTTTGTGTGAGGAAAGCTATGTTTACTTATGTGTTATATTTTTTGTCTTTCAGATGCACTCAATACAAAAGACCCCCAGGTAGTTTGTACTACATTGAAAGTATTACAACATTTAGTGGTCTCTGGTGAGCTGGTAGGAGAAGCCCTAGTACCATACTACAGACAGATTCTGCCAATATTGAACTTATTCAAAAGCAAAAATGGTAAGCAATGTATATATATATATACATATTTTCACTATTTCAAGTTGGTCAGTACCCTAAATGACCCAAAATTTTGCTCATTTTCTAGATTCTGGCAGATCTATTGATTTTAGAAAGGTGCTTTTAAAGGTGTTTGGAAGGTAGGATGATATCCTACTGGAAAAATGTAAATTTTAGCACCAGAAGTAATATCTCAAAAATGCTGTTTTGTGGTCAAATTTTTAGGTCATTTGGGATATTTTAGCCATAATTAATCAAGAAATTGCACATGGTTTGACCTATTTCTGGTTTTCATGTGGTTTTAGTACAGTATAATAATAGGGGAAAGTTACAAGGAAAAAGTAGAACAAAAAAAACATATTATCACATTGTTTTGTTAGATTTTCATTTACACTTGACTGATATTAGACTCTTCAGACTTTAAATATCAGTATTTTGTTCTATTTTATTTCATTTATCAAACTACATGTAGAACGGCAGTCCTGTAGGTGGAAAATATAGAAATGCAAGTAACTGGCTTAGTCAAGCACTCAGGCAATATGTTTCAATGTGAACACTAACTCTCCAACTTTCTTCAACTGTTGTTTCCTTTTATTCACTCTTCAACTATTGTTTCCTTTTAGTACAAAGGGAATTATTCACTCTTCAACTGTTGTTTGCTTTTAGTACAAGGGGATTATTCACTATTCAACTGTTGTTCCTTTTAGTACAAGGGGAATTAAGTGCTAATGAGGAAAAAATGTTTGTCATAATTACATTTCAGTGAATTCTGGAGATGGCATTGACTACAGTCAACAGAAACGAGAGAATGTTGGAGATTTGATTCAGGAAACATTGGAGACATTTGAGAAACGAGGTGGAGAAGATGCCTTTATCAACATCAAATACATGATTCCCACATACGAGTCTTGCATGCTGAACTAACTTCCTCCCCAACATCCAGAATTACAACTTTCACATGTTACCTAAGCAGTATACAATGACCTTTATTAAGTTTTTAAAAATTGTAAATACTGATATTATAAATATGAAGGTCATTTGAAACTAAATGTCATTGTGAAGCAATCCACTTAAAGTGTATCTTTTGTAATGGTGAATTGAAAATAGATGGCTGGTTCTCCATCATAAAAGTTCATTCAGCTGGATGTTTTTTTAGGATACCGTGAGTTGTAAGGTTTTTAAACATGTTACAGTTTTCTGTCCATGATTCAAAAGGTTAGGTTTTTTTTTAGACTTTATTCTTTCTGCTACCAGCATTAATGTCTATTTTCACAGTGCTGCAGGACAACCTGTTTTTCAATAACAGTACTTTACCTTTTAAATTTCATGTACTGTAATGTGTAATATAAGGGCCAGCTATTGACATTCCTTCATTCCATGTAGCTGTTAATGAGAAACATACCAACCATTTAACTTTATATCTCATTAATCTGTCTTGATGTAAATTATTTATGATGTAGATATATGTAATGTTATGGATTGCCAAATAAATACAAAAAACCTGACATTGGTGTTGATGATTTTTGCCTTAATCTGTGAAGCAGCCATGTATGGAAAAGCTTGTTATTTTGGAAACATTTGAATTTCTGTTACATTGTTTCACACTTAGGGTTGTCTTCATTCTGCCTTATGGAAACCCATACCCAGTTTCCTTAATCCCGTAATGTTTTATTGCATGTCTTTGGATGGGACAGGTGGTTGGTTAAAGTTACCGAACCAATCCTTTATACATGTATATCGCTGCGGTAATTGTAGGAGGAGCAAAGCCTAAAGCACCTAATTACTGGAAAACACCAATCCATTTCTCAGTATGGTACAAAAGACTACGGCATGGAGTGTAAAACTAGAGCAGCAACGAGAATGTGATAGTTGGCAAATGGTCAGACCTGGTGAAATCCGAATTGTTCTTGTCAGTTTACGTCAGGATTTTGTTATGTCTATGTAATAGATTTATAAGTACTTCTAGCAACTTGCACGCCCTCAGCACCGTGACCGTTTGCTTAGAAAAATATGCAATGGTTAAGGCAGTTTTTGATTTTTTAATACACATGCATGTTCTCCTCTACAAAGCAATCGGAGGCAAAGTTGTTATTGTAATTATAAACAGACTTACATGTACCATGGAATCATTTCTAGACGTGAAATATGGTTGTAGGCCCGTGTGGAACGACGTTGGTGTACTTAGCCTCAAGTCTAGGCCTGTACATAGGGGTGGCCCGGTTGGCACTTCACCGCCTTCATATTTGCTGACTTTATTTATATTCCCTTTATATTTTGTCACTCTTCTTGAAAATATTCCCTAAATACCGGACAGACGCAGTTGTTGAATGCACATGTGTAGATTCATTGCGTCAAAATCTTTTTGTGTGGTGTTTAACGCCTATTTGCCAATTGTATAAGGTTGATGGACGGAGAAAAAGGAAGAAAACAGTGTCAGGTATCCTGTATATAACAAAACTCCTGGGTATGTATATAATCAGTCGGATTGCATATACAAAGTCGTGCATACATATATAGTCAGTGTGCAGCAAGAAATGTGTGGGAATGCATGAAGATTCAATTAACCTTTGCATCGAAATTTGGTATTGTTGAGCTTTTCTTTGACAATACCGTTTTACGGTTGCTACCATAATGTGAAGTAGGTTTTGTTCTTGCGTAAAGTAAGGCTGAACAATGGCATTGAGGCAGGCCCTCTTAATATACCTCCGTAACGATATACTCGTTACCCCAATAAATAAAGCAGAAAAGTCAAGTGACACTTCCCACTGATCAGCAGTTGCATTACCCCTTTTTGGGAGGTAAAATGCTTACATGTAGCCCCCACCCCCCCCACCCCACCCCGACACTATGAAATCCTTTCTGAAGTGAATGCCCTACAACACTGGCAGATGACCGACCATGCATGTACTGGTGTGCGTGTAATTGATTCGTTTCCTATACCTCTAAAAGACATCCGTTCAACCTTCTGTTGTTCATGTATACACCCATATCGCTACCGCCAACTATATCTGGACCGTAATTGTTGTACTACAATATACGTTATATGTTCACGGCGTATACTGTTACACGTAGAACTTGAATCTTCTGTAGTGTATGCCAGCTTTCAGAAATAAGCATGAATGTCTTAGTATACGCAAGTATAAAATGATAGCAAACAATTAAATACATTAACATATAAATAAATTCTCGTTTGCCAATTTGATGGAAATTTACCGTTATAGATTTTGCTGATTTATCGATGTTGTATTGAAACAAATTATTGTGCAATAATCTGCATGCTTTATAGGAAATGCTGACGCAAGGAATATGCAGCAAAAAACTCTACCTGCCTTTAATTGTGTTTAGTGGAACAGAGTATATCCGTATATAGGCCTATGTATACACATATATGTATTAAAAGGGAAATAAAACTATTTAAGTGGGGGCAGATGTGGGGACAGAGCGGCTGAAGTCCCATTCCCGTCAAAGAAATAATAGTGGGAGGATTAAAGTTGAGCTAAGCGCCCCTGCCCTGATATAATGTTTTTTTCTTAAGACCATAATACATAGGCAGAGCGGTTTGAATAACAATGCTTAATAAATAAAGGATAACGTGCCGTTTATACCGGATTTATAACAATGTTTTTCACCAGAAATCGCCTAAATTGCGTCTCCAGCCTATAAATGGCGAGAACTTCCGAGGCCTAGGCGGCTTCTGGACCGTTGCCTGATGAGCTGGGATGCTAGTGCCAGCCCCCCAACAATTTAGAACGTTCGGCCACTGTTATATATAGAGCCATTAAGAATATATATGTTAATGGCTCATTCTTAGCTGTTGATAGTTTCATGCTTTTTTTGTAGCTCAATTCATATATAGAGCTATATATCTGCAAGTCTACATGTAGAACATAAATGGAGTCAGATGACCAGGTTTAAAGGATAGCCACGTGCAACAATTATTATTATATAACAATTTCCCTGATCATTAACGTCAGCAAAATATACAATACACAGATTCCTTTTCGATTGGGTTACCAACAGAACTTAGGTGTTCGGTTACCACTGCATAAAAGCCGAGAACCTATACTTCTGACACTCCTGTCGTCATAGCTATCAATTACAGGCGCCCCCTTGGTGAGCTTTTAAGTAAGGAAATGAACATCTTGCTCAACAGCATGGGGGCTTGCCTGAACTTGTAATGGCAATTAAGAAACTTTTTAATCCCATGCCACTTTGGGTGACGTGAGCTGGGCTTGTCGGGTATAGAACGTGTTATCAGCGGGATTTATTCTCATGATGATGCTGTTAATCCAATTTAAATTTTCTTATTTTAACACAGTTTAATGTTGATATATAGGCCGACTACACACGTAGGACAATCCTATAATCCTGTAAAAGTATTGTGTCAGTAATTATAAAAAAAATATTCATGATTGGCCTAAACATGTAAATGTGTGTTCATTCAAGTGTGTTTGCAAATTAAACGCAGGGGTACTTCATATTTTGCGAAGTTTGAACACATACATATTTGTTATTGCAAAATTTCTTAATGATAATCATCAACGAAGTGTCATACGTGTACTTTATTTGACTTTGTATCTAGCCCTATACGACACCATATACATACCGTACCGTGCGGCATGTGTGGAGAAAAGAAAATGTAGTTCAATTATATCATGTACAGTTCTTGTTTGCTTTTAAACACAATGGTACAATTATAACATGCTTACTGAATATAAACTATTTTAAATATGAATATTTAAATTGTTGTCACGTGCTATCACGAGAGCAACGTGGGGACAATCATATACAACGTAGCACACGTGGGAAGGTCCGCTCAGTCTGAACATGTGACGATTACTGGTCATTCAGAGTTATCGTTCCTGGCGTTAAGCTGACGTAACCAGGAAGCGCAGTCATATGACTTCGGGTCACATGAGTGAGTGAGCTGTTACTTCGAATTGGGATTTGGAGAAGAAAAGACGTACTTTAAAGCTTCTCATTTGGTAAGTATTGTGCGAGCATATAAGTCACACAGACGTCCATGTCTTCAATCGTTTATGCAAGTTCATAAATTCGGTTTAAACCTTGGTGAGTTATTTTTCTGTCAAGAAATGAGTAAATTTGCTGGTCGCTCTTAGCGGCAGCACAGCGAAGTTCCGAATGTTCCATTCAAACATTCGAAACTTCTACATACTTTCTGAAAGTGTGGTGAAAAGCTGAACTAGATATTTCCCTTCATGATACACTGTTCGTGTGACTGAAACTGGGTGTGTGCACTGCAGATGCTGTAGGGCTCTTTTTAAATCAGAGCTTGAAGTGTTAACAAAGGATAGGGACCTAATTTATGTTTTGTGACCCTTCTTTCTTCTTCAAAAATTTCCGAATACAGAAAAAGTATTTCTCAGAAGTCCTTAACTGGCTTTCGCATCGTCCCTAAAGATATTTGGTTTACTTAAACAGATATGTATAAGTAACACACACTCTTGGAACAGTTGCATTTGACTAAAATGAACATTATTTCATGTAATTCACTGACTGCAACCAAAGCAAATGTGGCAATACCAGCCACTACATTTGAACACAGACAGTTTTGGGTTTGTGCAGATAGGTGAAAGTCCAGCAAATGGCAGAAAAAAGAAATTGACACAATAGATAATCGGCATTAATTTTTGTGAACACTTGTAGTGAGTCTGTACTCTGTTGTGCATCAACATTGGCATTGGCATCGGCATTGGCATCCAATAGTAGGGTATTTTAAAAAATGTACCCCGGTACTGCCAGAATTGATCTCGGGGGGAATACATGCAGAGCACAATAGCACAAGGGGGTGTTCAATTATTGATACTTTGTGGACATATTACATGTAATTGCCATGTATGACAGAATTTACAATTTTGAGTACTTTTGAGTAGTGAAAAGTAGATGAATTGGGCTTAAGTCTCCTACAGGGGAGCTTTTTCGTAGGTTTGCTACTGTATTTAAATTAAATTGTTATATCTCTGTCAGTTAAACAGATTTTTTTGCTGCTAAAAGTGGAAAAGGTATATTTTTAGCTAGAATTTTTTAAGTATAATTAATGCATATGGGAATTATTAATTCACCCACTTGTATCAAGAGTGTCCTGATCAAATTTCTCTTTATCGTTATAAAGCACAATAATTCTGTTACTTAAACAGTATATCACCTTGTAAGTTTTACATTTAAAAAGTTAAATGTTTGTAAAGATTTAGCAGAAGCAGAAACATGGTCACGTTGAAATGTTCAAGAAGGCAGTTATAATAACTTGTAAATATAAAATGCATCAAACATGTGCTTGTTGTGCACATGAATTAAACATCCAAAAAGAAACTAATAGCCTATCAAAGAATGGCTTTCCACCCCCAGATTTATGCATGTTTTTTTTTTTAACTTGAATGAGTCAACAGAAATGCAGGTATTACTCATTATGTATAAGCTCACTCTCTGCTGACCCATTTAACATTGATATGAAACAAGGACAAATAACTATGAGTATAAGATAACGTATGGGGTTATGTGGAAATTGAAAGAACATCTGCTACTCAATATGGTAATAGATTCCAGAGCTCTGATGTCATGCTGAGCTTCCATCATCTGCTGTTTAGCATCCTGTTCCATTATTGAAGACTGTCACATGACAGTGCTGTGTCTCCCCATGGTATCTGGGTCAGTCATATGACTTGTCTGCATACAGGCTCCCTCCCTACAGGTTTATAAATGTGTGTCTCCTAGGGTTTGGCATAGTTTAAACTGGAAATCTGGGGATAGGTGTGTATAGTCCAGTTTGTTTGTGGTCATCCACGAGGTCTCTTAGATTTACTAAGTACAGGTGTACTAGGTTTATGCTTTCTTAAGTTGACTCAGTGGCAGGAAAAATTTATATATGTATGAAAAGTCTCCACAGTAACCTACTTTAAAAATAAGATAACCAAGCTCAGTTACCTGACCTACATGTATTTACCAGAAAAACTTGCATATGGCTTTGTCCATGGTTAACAAAAGAGCAGGAAAGTGTGTTCAAACAGAACACAGTTCAGGCTTACGGTTTTTTTAACACCATAGGGGACGATAGACATTTTGTTTTACTGTTTATGTAAAGAGAAAACTCAGCTCCAGGGAAAAATTCATGAATTTGGACTGGTATTTTTCATAATTGGTAAGTGTTAACATGGCTGTAATGAGTCAAAATCTAGAATCAGAAATTTAACACATCTTACATTCTTTAGCCTTTGTATTTGTTGAGAGCGTTAGCTAAAATATGCCCTTAAAGTGATAGACATCTCTATGTTTTCGTTTCACTGCAACTGTCTTCAAGACTTCAAATGATCATATTGACAGATCAGAGTCTGTAGAATGTAGGTCTACATGTAAAGTTCTGTCAGTGGTCATTGGTGTGAAATTAACTCAAAACTGAAGGAGGATAGTCTGACCTCCGCCATCTTATATAACTGTACACTAATACGGCCATGTCACTCACTGTCAGAGATTTCTCCATCCATCAGTGCCTGTCACTGACTGACTTCTCAAGTTCCTGAAGCAAACAGTCTACAGATGAGCAGTTAGTGAGGTGTGACAGCTTTGTTGTGAGAGATGTTACCAGTATGTACTTGGTAGGCGGATCACTATACCCAGAGATGTGGCCTCTGGCCATTAGCTCCAAATACAAGCACATCTGTATCCTGTGATGTAGAATGAAATTGTACATGTGTGCATGTTTACATTAGGTAAATAGCCTGAAGTTTTATAGGTCTAGGTACATGTACTTCTATATGTAGAGATCATTTCAAGTTAAATTGAGGGAGACTAAAACTCATTTATTGTATGAATTCTGTTAGGAAATCCATACAGTTTCAACAATGTATCCAATATGTTACATATTGAGGAAGGAACAAAATGTCTGCACAAGCACAAGAAGTGAAGGCACACCATCTCAAAGCTGAGAACTAAAAACAAAACTTGATTTGCCAAATTTTCTGCAAAATTTTTGTGAACTTCATATAAATTTCCAGCATAAAAATTTTGTTGCGTATTATTATTAAAAATCCTAAATTCCAGATAAATCCTGTAAAGCTTTCGTTTTATTCTCTGGCAATACAGACTATAGGAGACATGCAGAAATCTTAGTTGAACTAAACCATGGTTTTGTTTTTAACTTTCAGTTTGTCATCATGATTAAGCTGACATTGTTGAGCGTTCTGGTCACCTGTGCGTGGGCTTTCCCTCAGAAGTCTGTGGAGTGGTTTGAGCTTTCTGTTGCCAAAAAGGTTGTAACTGCCAACAAAACAGTTCAGCTGACATACCAGCCATACACCGAGCAGTGGCAGAAGTTTAAGGTTCAACATGGTAAGCAGGAAGTGTTAATACATCAAGCTCTCTCTCTTTTAGAGGAAATGATGATTATATAGATATGATATGTAATTAAAATTAATGATTTTTACATACAAGGAAGAAAAAGACTGGCACATGTACACCAAATAAATTGATGTAAGGATATTAAAGGTTCTATCAAATAAATTCTGTTTTTTCCAAAGTGTACTCTTATGCTGACTGCATATGCCAGATCAAATATACATAGATCTTAAAGATAATGCTAAGATATTGTGAGCTATCCATACATCTGATTGTAACATTGGGATGGAAAGACACTGGTTGGTAATTCTGGCTTATACTCCATGAGGTAGTGTATAGTATAGTGGCTCCAGTCTCTTACACAGTGTAGCAAATTTAATACCAAGTGAGAAGTCCACAAAACTTTTTTAACAATGTACCCAATTTTGTTTACAAGTGTATATATTTGTAGTTACATAAGTATTTTGTAATTGTTTGCAGGAAAATCATATGAAGGTGATGAAGAAGACCGTAGATTTGGAATCTTTGTAGAGAATGTGAAGAAGATAGAATCTCACAATGCACTTTTCTTGGCTGGGAAAAAATCTTTCTTCCTTGGGTTAAACCAATTCACTGACTGGGTAAGTCTTCAAAACACCATGAGTACTGAAGTTTGTGCTTGATGAACTTAGCACACGTAGTAGTACTACCACTTTCCATGTGTCCTGGATATAACCTCCACTGTATGAGAAAATCAGTATGTTCTAAAGAGTGGAAAAAATCTGGAATTTACCGCAACTAATTTCTCAGAGCTGGAATAGGAAAGTTTGTAGTTAAATCGGTTTTAATGCTGTAAAATCAAAGATAAAAAGACTGACACAATTCAGACATGCATAAATCAGTGTGAACGGAACTCAGAATATGGTATGCGTGGTTCTGTTTTCATAGGTTATATATGGACTGTTATACATGCATGTACTTTAGCCAATCAGCTTTGACGGTGACCTTTAATCACAATAGTTACAGTTCAACACATTGTATGCTTTGCTTGAAAACAGCAAACAGATGATATGGCTGGTCTTTAGACCCGAAGATGTTATTACATGCCTTGAGAGGTAATGATCAAATTGCCCACTTTTGTTGTAACAGGAATTTGGAGAATTCAGTCAGTACAATGGTTACCAGCCCAAGTTTAACTTGACCAAACCTTTGGACAGAGCCTCATACTTGTCTCCTAGCTTTGTCAATCTACCCAAGACTGTAGATTGGAGAGAGAAGGGCTACGTTACACCAGTGAAGAACCAGGTAAGATATAACACTGTTAGGTATTATGCTCATATATACTTGTATAGTTATATTCTTAAGTTCATATGTAAGAGATGTGTGTCACATTTTAAGATTCCCATTCCACATTGATTGGTGCATAGAGTCACAGCAATAGCCGATCTGACATGTCAGTTTATAGATGAATGCGTCACAGTGCATTCTGGTGAAACTGACAGTACAGCTGATTGTAACTACAATTATTTCCCATAATTCCTCAGTATCGCCTTGTGTATTTTTAGTAACATTGCCCCAGTGACTTAAGCAGGTGTTTACATATAACACTGTGGCAGGCTACTCGCTGTTTATGTACTCCTCTTATAAACTGTAGCAGGCTGTTATAAAACTATGGGTAAAAACATCAGCATTGGTTGTTTGTAATTTAAAAAGAGATAATAATTACTGATGAATTCCATGTAAAATTTCAGACAAACGGAAGTAAAGAACAAAAGAGTAAAATAGTAAAAAGTTTATAACGGTTCCTGGTTACTGTTCAGAACTGTATACATGTAATAGAAAATCTTTGCTACGTGTGGATGGTAGGCTGATATATCTTTGCTTTTGTATGTTTGTTTTCATGGTCAGTTCTGTAAAAGTTAATCCTTTTTATCTGATTTACAGGGTCAGTGTGGATCTTGTTGGGCCTTCAGCACTGTAAGTATTGCCTGGTTTCATTGTCTAGGGCCCAGTGTAAGAGTTTGTTGTATTTTCTGGGAAGACGTTGCTCACTGCTTCAGTAGTTTAAAATACAATCAGGTCATTTAATTATATATATGGCAGTATAGAATTAAAGCCATTTGTATTATAGAATAATGTCTGTAAGGTAAGTCAAGTGGCTTTTCGTGATTTCAGACTGGATCTCTGGAAGGCCAGCATTTCAAGAAGACAGGTACTCTGGTATCCCTCAGTGAGCAGCAGCTTGTGGACTGCTCCAAGTCATTCGGTAACCAGGGTTGTAATGGTGGACTGATGGACCAGGCCTTCCAGTACATCAAGGCTAACAAGGGGCTGGACACAGAGGAGACCTATCCATATGATGCTAGGGTATGTCTGCAAATTTTGTTACACAGTCCGTAAAGATTCTTTGTTTTAAGGGTTAGGAGGGGGTAACATGAAGCTATGAGAAAAAATGGGGTTGGTCAATACATGTAGCAGGGTTCCTGGAGCCCTAGAAAATGCTTGAAAGTCATGGAATTTGAAACTAAAGTTTTCAGGCCTTGAAAGCTTTGAAATAGTTGTGTGCAGGTCATTGAATTTCTATGCTAATCTTGGAAATTGATTAAAACTTTCAAAACTGTTGACTGCATGTTTTAGGTTTGATGATGACCTTACCCAATCTCATAAAATGATGATTGTTTTTTTGGTGTCTATATGATATACAAGCATCATCCAGGCATGAGGATTTCAGAATTGCTGGGAAACACTTTTTGGTTCCCTGTACCTTTGACCTGGGAAACGGTGGGAACCATTTTTTCAGCTCCAAACAATTTCTGCTTTGCAATCAAGCAAATCTCAGAATCCGAATTTCATATGAGTCACAATTTCCTTCGTCAAGGACCTTGATTGGCTTTCTGTCGCAGATGTAATTTATCGGCTGTGCTTCTGCCTGTCATCATGGCAGATAGCATTGCAGGCTCACTGTACACAGAGAGATGAAAAAGGTCCATTTTCATTAGACCACTCGTGGCAACAAAGTACAAGTGCCAAGTGACACCTTAGCCACAATCTGAGGCTCACAACTCAAGTCTTCAGACAATAAACTCTGTTCAATGTTTACTAAGCAGTACTGAACGAGGAGCCAAGCCTTTTTTTGAAATGAGAAACAGACTTTCGGCTCCATGAATTTTTAAACTGGGAACGGAAACGGAACAGTCGTTTCCGTGAAATCCCCATGCCTGATCATCATCATCATTATTGTAATTGACGTTTAAAATGTTATGAGGATAATACCAATAATTGATCATTCAGTAGTCACTGTTCAGTCAAGGATGAAAGGTGTCTTGCCTTTATGTGTGGTATGAATCCCTTGCAGTTACCCTAGTTCCTCAAGCTTTTCGACAAAACTTCGATTGGATTGGTCAATTTATGGGCTTCACAAATAGTGTATTATTAGCTGTTGGCAGAGAATAAGGTTTTAAGAATAGGCTCAAAAAAACACCTTGGAAACCTGTGAAAAGGTTGAAGAATTACAGTATGTTAGTTTTGGTTTATATTTGGAGCTAACACTTTTTCAACTTGTAAATTTTACCGCCATCGTACAGTGGAAATGTTTTTGAGTGAGGCATTAGACTGCAATCAGATAAATTTTACGTAAAATTTAACCATTTAACTCATTTTGAAATTTATAAGTTGTGTTGCGTTGTTTACCATTGTTACCTTTACTAATGCTTGTTTGTAGGGAAAGTCTTTGTAAACTGTTACGGTTGTTGTTGCTTCAGGAGGAGAAATGCCACTTTGACCCCTCTGATGTTGGAGCCACTGACACTGGGTTTGTTGATGTGACAAAGGACGACGAGGACAAACTGAAGGAAGCTGTTGCCACAGTGGGCCCTGTCTCAGTAGCTATTGATGCCAGTCACTCGTCATTCCAGATGTACCGTGGAGGTAAACAAAATAATAATGACTGTATTGTTGACTTGAGAAGTCTTGAAGGGCTATATTTATAAGAACAAAGAATATGAATACCCATGTGTTCATTTTAAGACATGCAGTAAACAACCTAAAACTTTTTTTCCAATCACAAAGTTACACAGGTTGCCCGATTCAGAAAATCCTACTGGTCTCAGAAAAGTGTGTTGAGGTTTGGTTGGATGATCATATCTTACTAGTAAAATATACTTTTCAGTTTACAATATAAGTTTTAAGTAACGATTTATGATATTTATTTTCCTCCAAACTTGGGGTGAAATTTGATTTGACTTACTAGGGCTCTTGATGACTGGGCCTTTCAATCTATACAGCTAATATTGTTTGATAAATTAACATATGTTTTCCCAGGGTTTTACTTTTTAAGTTTTTCAACCCTTCATTTATGATCAGCACCCGTCCATTTCCGCTTGTAGCTCTTAGGGTCCTAATGAATATTATATCAGGTTTTGATCATTAATGTTAGGCCAAAACAAAAATACTGTACATTGCTCTAAAGACTTAACTCATTCCCTGTATTACATGTATTCACAGCTGACTGATCAGAAAATACATATCCTTGTGTAGTCTGCAATTACCTTGGGGCTGATAGCACAAACACAATTCTGACCTGAGTCAAAATTTTAAAACCTTGCCACAATGCTTAGTATTTGTTAATGGAACTTGGAGTTTTGACACATTTGTCTTAGAGAACATTGTTGAGGTGGTCCAAATTTTCGTTTACAGTGCCCAAAAATAAACTCTAAAATCCTATCTCAAGTTTTGACTTGCGTCAAAATTAGCTTTGTGGAATGAGCCCTAGGTTTTGGTTTCAGTTAGGTAACATCCTGACATGTTAGTTATGTTGGTTTGTAGGCGTATACGATGAACCGGAGTGCTCTCAGACTGCACTGGATCATGGAGTGCTGGTAGTAGGTTATGGAACTGAAGATGAGCAGGATTACTGGCTTGTTAAAAACAGGTCAGTGTTATTAGAGTGGCACAGCTTCAATATTCCTTTTGATTTCTGTGAGTTCAAGTAACCTACTGATGGTCGTGGGTTTGCTTGGTTACCTCCCACCATAATGCTGGCTTCCCTCGTGGAGGTGAAATATTCTTGAGTGTGGCATGAAACACCAATCAAATCAAATGCATGTATTATTCCAGGCTGTATTTATTATACCTTTACATATTATGAGAGGGCTTAGATTTTATTTCTTTATATTGTTTACTTCAATAGATAAAATTGGGAATATTCTTCATTAAATGTATTAAAGATATATCATATATCTAGACCAATAACTGATAAGGGCTTTATATAAGTACCCAAATAAAAGTAAACTTAGTAGAATTTGGTAAAAAGTAGTTTTTTGGGCCTAGGACATTGTAGACTAAAAGCAGATGTGCCCTTAAATGTGTGTAACATTCTGAACAATTCCTGTTTGTCTGTTATAAACTTCATTTGTCACCCAATGTGGCATTTTCCACTGCTTATATGACTGTTAAAAGGATTGTTTCCCAACTTGCATTTGGCTATAAAGAGGATGGTTTCCCAACTTGCATTTGACTATTAAAGGGATGGTTTCCCCGCTTTAATTTGGCACTTAAAAGAATGGTTTCTCAACTTCCATTTGACTATTAAAGGGATGGTTTCCTCACTCAATTTGACAATTAAAGGGATGGTTTCCCAACATTCATTTGACTAAGGAGTAATAACTGTTTAACAGTACTTAGGTTAGTTCTTAGGTGATTAACTGATTTTTCGTTTGCCGTCACAGCTGGGGAACAACCTGGGGAGAGGATGGATATGTGAGGATGTCCCGTAACAAAGACAACCAGTGTGGCATTGCTTCTCAGGCCAGCTACCCTCTTGTCTAAACGAAAATTGGATACATGGTAAGGATAAAGTGACATTGTTTTTCTCTGAAACCATGCGCACATTTTGTGCTTGTGTACTGTCTTAGTATTGTAGAAATGATGTTAGCATTAGCATTATTATCCTATGTAGACTTGAATCTAAATATTCAGGTGGCTAGCCCCCCCAATGGATCCGCTGCAGACTTACCTAGCTTAGGAAGTTTATCATTTGCCTTATTAACTGTGGTAGTTTCCTTAGAGCTTTGTCTGGTTTCCCCCACCCATTAACTTGGTTACAATCATACAAAGTGAAACGTTCTGGAGTGTACATTCTAGTCTTTGTTTGGCAATCTACCAATTTCCAAAGTGTAAAGTGTATTACTACATGTACATACCATTTCTTGGGTTACCTTTTGATCATAAAATTTTATTCACATTCTGATAATAAAACACATGAAACCTCATTTGAGTTATTTACTATTTTTTTGCCTTTTCCACAGATATGGACTCATGACGAGATATGTTGTGAGAGAGTTCTCCTCAGCAAAGATCTGATGACAAGGATCTCACTTCTGAACAAGAATGTCTTTCTAGGACGTTACAAAGCCTCAAAACCTGTTTTTACACAACTTTCCATTGTAAATGGGATTCCTATCAAAGAAACATGATGGACTCCGTGGTAGTTTTAAGCTGTCTTTGGGTTTGTCTTGTCCTGCTTGGTTTTTACCAGTTGTCTAAATATTTACAATGACATAATCCATCAAGAAGTGAGTGTGGTGTAATTTGCATGTGTGCCAACATGAAAGACTGCCTAAAGTATATTCTGTGTGATTGAATGTACAGGTATGAATTAAAAAATATTAAATCAGTGAGCAAATAAGAATAAGATATTTAATATTATTAAAGAAAAAATAATAATAATCCAAAAACCAAGAAAAACCAAAACAAGCCTTTGAGTGTGTGTTGATACAGTCGTATATTTCCAGATGATTTGTCCTTTGTAAATATCAATCTCACCATCGCAGCTAAGATAATTTTTATAAGTGATACGTGATTGAATTTGGTGATTTGTGACTTCTTGTTATACAGTTTTACCCCAAGATTTGAAAACATTCCCTAAAATGTAATCTGTTTTTACCAGTATGTAAGTTAAGATTCTGATGTTGGTGCTTATACCTTCAACATTACCCCCTCCCCCCTCCCCTCCCTTTTTTTTTTCTTGGTGTTGCAAATGTAGGAATTTATATTGTGTTTTCACTGCATGTCTTAATAGTCCTGGTTGGGATTATTTTTCTTACTGTATTCGTATATGTTTTTATCCAATTTCTTTCCTGTAAAATATCAATTAACCTTGACGATACCTTTTAACGATAAAATGTAAAAGTCCCTGCAGTCTGAGCGGAGATTTTCTCCATATCTACTTATGTTGTGGTATGGTGAACGATGAGATAATCAGAAAATGAACTTGCATGTTTACCGATGTCCGTATTCCATACAAACATTTTTACATTTGCATCTTAAAAAGAATTGGTCAATGCAAACAGGCTCATTTTATCACATTAACAGCCATTGTGTTACCTGATCTGATGCGTCACGGCTGGTATTTTATATTTAATAAATGAAAGTGTAGTTGTAAATGCATCAGTGTCGTGTCTCTTCAGGAAGAATTTTTAAAATAAAATATTTTTTTTACACCAAACTAACGAGTGTTGCTGAATACTTGTGTGAAAACGTACATGTAGTAATGGTTTCTTAGACGGTTTTGTGGCACAGTGGATAATATGCTGGCCTTTCAAATGTTAGGTACCGGCCCGGATAGCACAGTTGGTAGAGCGTCCGCTTCGGGACCGGTAGATCCAGGATCAATCCTTGATCGAGTCGCACCTAAGACTTTAAAAGAGGAAGTTGTAACTTCCTCGCTTGGCGTTCAGCATGAAGGGGATAGTGCAACGACTGGTTGACCCGTATCAGTATAATGGCTCGGGCGGGGCGGCTTACTTGCCTTCGGTAAGTCGTCTCAGTGAAGCAGCACTAAATAAAAGAGCGGTGGAAATCCGTCCTGCAACAAGGAGGCACATTATACGTACATGCACCCTAATGATTCCTTCGTCGTCATATGACTGAAAAATTGTTGAGTACGACGTTAAACCCCAAGCACTCACTCACTCAAATGTTAGGTCACGTGGAGACGTATGTCCAATACGATTCGTATGCGGAATGGTTAAGACTCCTGTGCTTCCCGTGTACTCCAAACCTCGGTGACAATAAGCTACTCTCTCGAGCTGGTTTATCTTCCACCCGTATGACTTGAGTCAAACGTTGAAAAGGTGGCAAAGCTTAAAAAATAGTCTGTGGTTTACTCTGGGCATTTCTGTTTTATTTTACTGCACATATGATGTGCCGAATGCCTGACATGCCCGAAATATTCTTAAGAAAAATTTTAAAAATAATTACATAAATCTGATGAAGAAGGGGTCGCTGTCTGGCTATTTTATACTACGCCGTCACATTTAGATCTCAAGCTTAGCTGCATATGTAAGGTTCGTCTTCTACCTGATGTGAAAAGGTTTCAGTCAGGTACATGTGCGTGTGTCTGGTATGACGAGTGCAGAGTTCTCCACACATAAGCCTGGCCGCTGTCGTGTTTAGCATAAGTGAAATGCTCTTCACGAAAACTTCAGTGATAATGAAACTATAAAATCTGATATTTCGTTGCCATGCACTTGAATATGGACAGTCCACTTCCCTCTACTTATTTACTTATTTGATTGGAGTTTTGCCCCATACTCAACAGTATTTCAAATATACTAAATTCCGAAAGAAACGCGAATGGAAGAAATAGTATAAATTGCAAACGAGTGAGAGCCGGTTGACTTGATTAAATCATATTTTTCTTACACAACAAGAGAATAAAAACTCATATCGTACTGATTCTTCTGAATAAATGGAAATGGGAGAACTCATTTAATCTGCCTCAACAGCCACGCCTTTTGGGGATTGTATTTCCGATGGAATAAAAATTAACGTCAATAACGAGTGTGACCCCCATTAGCGTCAACAACAGCAGCACATCTTCTACCCGTGCTGGTGAAGAGACTTGGATGAACCTCCGAAGAATGTTATTGTAAGTGTCAACGACGCTTTGTTGCAGTTGTTGCAAGGCAACTGGCTGCATAAGTTGATGGCAAATGCGGCGTTCAATTTCATTCCAGAGGTGCTCGATAGGAGTTAAATCCGGACTTAAACCTGGCCAATCCATCGTCAGGATGCCGTTGTTCAGTAGAAATGTCTGCGTCAATCTTGCAGTATGTGCTCTTGCATTATTTTGCTGTAGAACAAGATTGCGTCTTCGAGCAAAAAATGGAACGACTACAGGCCTCAACACTTCATCGACGTAGCGCTGCGCTGTGACATCTCTTCCACGTCTCTGTCCATTGTTTTGGGAGATCACAGGCGGAACCTGACGTCCCCAGCTGATTGCGCTCCCCCCCCCTCCCCCCCCCCCCCCCAAAGCGTGACGGAAGGCCCTCCCCAAAGGCCATTCTCCAATACACATGGATTACTGAACTTTCCCCCTCTATGTCGCCATACTCTCACTTGGCCGTCCACTGCGTCGATGCAAAATCGAAAAGAATCGATATTCTCCCATTGCCCTTTAGGCCAGTTCCGCGGTCCAGTTAAGTCGAGCGCGTCTGTGACGCGGAATCAAACGTGAACAAACATAAGGTCGACGACAACGCAAACCCGCGTCGTTGAGTCGGCAACGTACAGTATTGGCGCTAATGGGATCTGTTCGTTGTTCCAAGTGTGTTTCGAGCTGTAGTGGCTGCTTACAGGAACCGATTCCGACGATGGGAATTGACAACCAAGCGGTGTTGACGGTTTGACGTCACACGAGGTCGTCCGTTCTCAGCACAGTCATTAATGGTGTTTGTCTCCTGGTAGCGTTCAGTGAGTCTGTATATGGTGGACTGATGAGTACCATAATGCCTGGCGACACAAGACGTTCCAACCTGCCTCAATGTTGCCCATGACTCTTTGACGTTCATCAGCACTCAGATGTGACATGGTCTCTGTTGCATCTAAATGCGAATGCAACAGTTCTGCGATTTATGTTCCTTAAGCTGCATTCTGAGACCAAGAATCTCGTGAAAAGAAAAGCACATTCAACTCAACTAGCAAACAATTCACAAGGATATATATATATATATATATATATATATATATTGCGCTAAAACTGCATCTCACTTAGACTTATATGCGCCGAGTACATGCAGGGTACATATATCAGTTGACACTTCATCTGTTTGCCTCAGAGATGCATGTAAGCAGGCCTAGCTCAATAACAAATGTAAACCACCAGGATAATCAGGAGCGAGGCACACGAGGTTCAACCCCGGTCTTGAACACGGGACTTGTACATGTAGGTATATACGCCTATACGGTCTCCCAGCCGCTCTCAGTGTATGCGCGGGTGCCTCGTTGACCATGTTGAGATACTGCAAGTATAACCCTGTGCGCACTATGGCTACGCTCATTGAAGACCACCAAGAGTATACTTACACCAAGGAAAATTCATCACAAACTGGCCAAAAATTGGTAGTTTATCGCGGGAAATCCGGTTTTCTTTACTCATAAAACTGACCACCATCGTAAAGCGAGGGGATCGATATACATGAATATCACCACAGAATTGACCTGCAGAAAGGCCGAAAATGATTTACCTCTATCATTTTTCAACATAATCAAGGTTAAATCTTTTTATTGTACATTTAGCAAGTATAGATTCCTTTTCCCAAAAACTTACCGAGTTTTACCGGCTTACCGGTGACGCGGTAACAACCAGTGGCTATACAAAACTCTAGTAATGAAATAACTCACAAAAAACAACTGGTAATACAATAAAAAAGAAAAGACACTTAGTAATGAAATAAAACCACTAGTGCGCCCGCGTTCAAGCACGCGATGACACTGAGAGGTTTGTCAGAGTGTATTTGGTCCCACGTATTTCAAAGAGAGATCACAGGAAAGCTGCTTCTATATCCGTTGCTGCGTTCATGGGCTATGAAATGAAGGGTGAAAACGCGAAGCAACCAATCGCGATGGGCGTAATACACACTGATGAGAAACTTTTCTAAAAGTAATTCACATAACAGCCACGAGTTACCTTAGTTACCCTTTTACGATCGATTGAGCTTGTACCGAGTCGATTATAGTAGCTGTTGAAATGGACATTTTTAGAGAGCCAGGTGGTAAGTTCAATCATTTCCCACATCCCCTCCAACGACCTCCCACCCACTCCCAACTACGCCGCTTAAGTTTGTGGGAACGTGAAGACTATGAAGATTGTCTTTTGTCACATCTATTATCCTTAGATGTGGCCATTTGTGTAACGCGACATGAAACTGTTGGCCAGGCAGGGTATATAAAGTTTTGACTATCATCCGAATAGGTTAAATAGAATTGTATGTTCCAGCAAAAAATCGAAATGTTTATAATACAAACTGCGCCTAGAAATCGAAATGTTTATAATACACACTGCGCCTGGAAAAGGTGCTATCAACGACTTTTGCGTTTAGGACAAAGTTGTGTTTGTTTAGATCGGCACCTTGAAGAGCTGTTGGCTCACATTGTAATTGTGATGACTCCATTGGGCAGAAAAATGACTTCCCGAGCTTTTAGCTTCACGTTGTCGACAACTTGGCAATAACAGAATAAAATATTTGCAAGGAATGATAAGTTATACTTCAATTTAGCCTGAGTAGTTCCATATTCTATGCGTTATAAATGTATACATAACGTGGATGGTTATCATGAGGCAATCTAAGCAAAACTGATGATGGACGAACAATGTCGAAACAATGTTTCTTATAGTGGAGTATAGAAATCCAAACGATTGTACATGTGTGTTGTTGTGCCCCGCTGTGTAAGATGATGAACTGCAAGGGACTTGTTATGAATCGGAACCAGCAGTGAAATAAAAATCAACCAGTAATGAAAGAAACACGTTTTATATCAATACTTGTGGATTTTTGTTTTGTAACTGGTATGTCAGTACTGGTCATTTTTTATTTCACTAATTGTTTTATGTCACCACTGGGTGTTTTATTTGTTCACTACTGGTTATTTTGGTGAGCTACCTCATTACTGGTCTTATGTCAACACTGGTTGTAACAGAGGCTAATTCTACAAGAAGTGCATGTATGCTAAGGAGCAGGTTTATAAATTCCTTGACAATATTCGGCTATCATTTTACGTTTTTGAAGTTATGCGGTAGACCAAAGCAGAGTTGCACGAGCCTACTCATGGAGTTAGTTATTGCTAGTCTATGGGAAGTAACCCCGCGAAGCTTGTAATTGCCAATGTATATTAGAGTTCTGTCCCTTACACTGTAGAACACCAATAATATTTTGCACCGGACGCCTTCGTTATTCATTCTCATCTAAGCATAAGGAAAGTGTGTAGTCCCGCAAGAATGTTTCAGAGTGACATCAATTCGTCAGAAAGCATGATCTTGCATTAGTTTTATTATTAGTATTATTAGTATTATTCAAGTATGCAGTCTATTTATTTTACCTTTTGACGTTTAATGTATCATTCGATCTGAATCAAAGTTAGAGGTGTTAGACCACAGGTACAAAGTTAATTGTCAGAGTACTTGTTTCGGTTGTTCTCAGTGATGGACAAAGCAAGCCCACCTGAACATTTGTGGATAATTAAGTATATGTTTATTGATTTGACTGGTGTTTTATGCCGTACTCAGAAAATATTTCCCTTGTACGACGCGGCCAGCATTATACTGGGAGAGTCCGGGGGAAACCTACGACCATTCGCAGGTTAATGACAGACCTTCCCACGTGCCGCCAGTTAAGTATATGAATAGTGCCGCTGGAAAAGAAATTGCTAGAAAATTTATTCTTGTGGCGTTAACGCTTTATTATTCATTCATTGTGAGACATGTAATTACCCTTACATCTAGTTCTGCCATCTTAGACAAAAACCATGTAGGCCTAAAAGCATTTTATCTGCTTTTTCTCAAAGAAACATCGCTGTTATCGCGCTAGCGCAGCGTAATGACCCATGAGCCTCTCACCAATGTGGTCAATGTGAGTTCGTCCAGCTAATGCTGACTTCCTCTCAGGCCGTATGTGGGAAGGTCTGCAGCAACCTGTGGGTGGTCGTGAGTTTCCCCTTGCTCTGTCTGGTTTCCTTCCACCGTAATGCTGGCCGCCGTCGTATAAGTGAAATACTCTTGAGAACGGTGTAAAACGCCAATCAAATAAATAAATAAGTAAATAAATATCTGAGACATAGGCCTCGTATCTCAACGACAACTGAGAAAAAATTTCCTTTAATTCCTAGTTCTTCCCCGGAATAGTACACCTAAGCTGAACAGTGGTACTATGTAGGTAGGTTTAGAAACTATGCAGGCAACTGTATATTTGGGCTGGGCTTCGTTAATGACGCGGGGTTGCTGGCCTTCCATACATCCACACGACAAGCCTTCAGCTTCTGTACTGGTGCGATACACATCCACATGGCAAGCTTTCAGTTTCTGTACTGGTGCGATACACATCCACATGGCAAGTCTTCAGCTTCCGTACTGGTGCGATACACATCCACATGACAAGCCTTCAGCTTCTGTACTGGTGCGATACATATCCACATGGCAAGTCTTCAGCTTCTGTACTGGGGCGATACACATCCACATGGCAAGTCTTAACACCAAGGCGAGTGGCGAATGCTTTAAAAGATTTAAAACAGCCGTCGTTCAGGACGAATGCTTAGGTGTACCGCAGTCATCGCTCATGAATAACGACGCTTTATATATATACTCAACAAGAAAATATAAAGGCATTAAGCAATTTCATACAGTTTCTCTCAGCATTAAATATAGTGTTAACAACAATAAGGGTAAGTATTCGTTATAAATGGGAGCGGCAGATCCAGGGTCAATCTTGGGTCAACTCACACCTAAGACCTTATAAGAAGAAGTTGTAACGTCCTCGCTTGGTGTTCAGTAGGTTGACCTGTATCACTTTCCGATAAATTTTCCGACTCGTTATTAAAACCTTTTGAAAAGTTTGATGAACTGTAAGCCCTGTTTTTATAGGTGAATGTATTGGTCTTCTTTGGAACATATAGGCGTATACATGTAATCTGCTTATCATTTTGCCCAAAGGAAGTATGACGACGAGAGGTCATTAGGTATGTGTACGCCTACATATATTGTCTTCTTGCTCCAGTCCGAGTCCATGCCGCAAAAGTGCTGCCTCCACTGAAGCACCATACCGAAGACACCAGACATGACATCCCACCAGTCATGTTTGCTTGCTGTAACCTCTCAGTCCTGGGCGCCAATTATCGAGGCAGCAGCAAGTAGGCCTACCTTTTTAAAAGTCTTTTGTATGAGCCGAAAAGTGTTCGACTCGGGTTCTCCGGATTCGAGGCGGACGTTCCAGCCATCAGGCCACCGAAGCGGTCCCCAATCATGTGTATGGACACCAAACGTGTGAAAGTGTGAAGTTACAAGAATTAATTGTTTCTGCACACCCATCATAAACTCCTGTCAAAAGTTCAAACTTTTTCATATCATCTGATATATCATATACCGGTATCTGAAATCATATTTCAGGTCAAAATGTTGACACCATTAAAGTATATATCCTACATGTGTCCAGTAAAGACTAAAATCACAATCTGAAATTCCAAATCCATAATCTCTTTCCACAAGAACTATTTCGACAGTTGATAATACAGGGGGAGGCTACTCGGATATCTATATGTAAAAAATCAGATTAGTTGTGGGAGTAGTGTCCCATGCAACAGTTGTCAGCTGAAGAGGAGCATTTGCATGTGCGCGTGTAAATCGCCAATAATAATGCATCCTGAGTGAGTGAGTGAGTGCTTGGGGTTTAACGTCGTACTCAACAATTTTTCAGTTATATGACGACGAAGGAATCATTAGGGTGCACGCACGTGTAATGTGCCTCCTTGTTGCAGGACGGATTTCCACCGCTCTTTTATTTAGTGCTGCTTCACTGAGACGACTTACCGAAGGCAAGTAATCGGCCCCACCCGAGCCATTATACTGATACGGGTCAACCAGTCGTTGCACTATCCCCTTCATGCTGAACGCCAAGCGAGTAATGCATCCTGAATATCATTTTAAGTTTTATGGATTTTCCCCATGGTTTCGTGCTTTTCAAGGTATTTGTGTTCAATTCTTGGCGAGATATAAAATTAGTAGATGTCAGCATTTCAGCATGTTAAACCTCATCTTTCTTATGTATAATCCGATATACCATATGTCTGATTTACAGGCCCGCATCTGAATCTGAAGGAAACCAGTCTCACCCATACACCCGAATAATAATGTGAAGGAAACGGTCACATGCATAGGGCTACGCCCGAAAATAATCTGAAAGGAAATCCCCCTATTCTACTCAATGCGTGTCCAGACTAATCTTGGTGAAAATCGGCCTTCAGGCTTACACGTCCACTCGCACAGAATCTGGTAAATATCATGCAATGACTGACCAGCGTACCACGGTAAATACCGTTGCTAGTACAGGAACGGGATTTGAACTCCAATTTATTGGACACCCTCTGCTGAGTTGGTTCAGGTTGGACTTCATAGGAGTCTTCTTTAAAGGCAAAGAAAACACTAATATATAGGTCAGAGGAAAGACTATTAAAAAATGGCCACAAACAATGGTTCGATTTATTTTTATTTTTTTTTAGAATTTTTTAAAACTTACTAAAGTGCATTTGAAAGTTTAGAATATACGGTTGTCTTTCCTGGCAATATTGGGACCAGTGACGTCACATCACGTTTTTGCCCCAGAACATACATAGGTCTGCTCGAGTTCATCATTAACAATACGCTGACTTAACCCACTTTCTAAACGACATCTAAACCTGTCTGATATTCACCCAAGGAATCGGGATCATTTATGATCATCAGCGGGGTAAAGTCAGCCGGTCAACTACCTTCTACTTTTGTGGAATGCCTTTTTTCCGAGTAGTTTAGACTGTTGAATTATATTGCTGGTGATTTGGTACCTGACTCTGAGGTCGGTGGTTCGAAATCCGCGGTGCTGTCAGCTAATTTTCAGCACTAGAATCTGTGCTATATTCAGAAAGTGTAATCCCTATTAGCGATAATACTTTTGCTTAATCCAATTTCTAAACATCTGTACCCGTCTAATCACTAGTAACCTCTGGTCCAATATGGACGACCGTTGGATATGACGAGTGTTACACTATTTTGCTCAGTTCGGAAAAATAAATGAAACTAACTTCTTTGACAGTTTTTGGTAGTTTTTCATCGGATACATTCTTCATTTGTGTTTTCTTATCAAGGAGTAAAGAAACTCCTAGATCAAATGTACAGTACTTACACATCGATAAATTATCCCAGACGAGTTTGAGAAGCATATGCCTTATAATCTTTCCAAGGTTGTACGTATAGTTATGTTGATTTGTTAAGATACTAAGCACATCTAAACAAAATGCCTTCGGCCATTAGGTGTTTCCACTCATTATTCCGAACAACCAAGGATATATTATTTGTTGCCCTTTCTTTTAAACGGCCTTCACAAAGATGGACTGCATAAGAACCGTCATACTCTTGCACGCCCTCTTAATTTTTCACGCTGTTAAGTGCCTATACAATGCTCTATAGGGAGTGGCTGAAGTTATGTTAGTTTTCGGGGCAACGTATCCCCTGAAGACTATGCATGACCAGTCTCTCCCTGGGTAGTCTTCAGTCTGCACAGATGGCACACATTAACCATCATGATGGACGGGGTAGCCAAGGGAAATTAACTGCTTTCTGAAGTCATTAACACCGCGTGTGGAAACGAGAAGCGCCAAGTTTGTGTCCTTGTTTTGACAAATAGAGGATTCAAGGGAATCTTTTTTTTTTTGCTTTAATTTTTTTTAACCACACACTGGGACAGTGATGGTAGCGACTCCAGGATGAAGGGCATGTGGGCAGAGTCTATTTCAACAGAGTGTAAAATAAAGATTGTAGGCCTACTCTACATGTAGATGTGCAATATATATTAGGTAAGACTTGCATTCGCAGCCATGTTGGGATCTCTATGTCAAACTGAAAGAGCCACAGGTCTCCCCCTACAGATGGAGTGTGCCTTGAACGCTCAAACGTGAAGTAAGATTCATCATATGAACAACTGAAAACTATGCGTAAAAATATTTTTTTCAGATTTTGTTTAAGTGTTAAAATGCAAACATTTGTATAGTAAGGTGGGCTTTACGAGCCATATTGACGGTATCCAGGAACTCTGACGTCACATAACCTTTTTATCTTGTCACCAGAAGGAACGAATTTTGTTTTTCAATCTTATCAGTATTCCTTTACAGATGGGTGAAAACGATTATTCCAACATTCAGTATCGTAATTATGAGATGGATTAACCTGTGATGTTAGAGTTCTATGGACAGTATGGTCCATAATGCCCGCTTTAGAAATCTTATGTACGCCTTTAACTCTCTTTACAAAAATTTACATGAAAATATATTTATGCATATTGTTATATGGTCTATTTAGTGATGCCTACTTTGATTTTTAAGAGGTCTTCTCCTTTAACAACGTGTTCTGGACTTCGAAATTCTGTTGTCACAGTTCCAACATGGCCACGAGCGCAAATCCACGACATATATAACTATATACATATATCATGTAGGCCACCTACTGTCGGTTGGTTTGCAAAGTTCACTTAGACTAGTGTTAACATCGGAAAGGGAATGGTAAATCAGAGTTTCAAGTGACATGTATCAAAGACTGAACTATCGGTACACAATCTTTCTGCATACCACCTTGAAACCATATAGTGAGCTCGCCATGTCATCCAAGATTTGCTTATGATTTCGTCCGCAGAACTATGTTATAACTGTTCCTTTTCTAGGCTATTTCAATCATCTTTGGCATTCAGGCACCTGATCTTTCCTATGCACGCGCAGCACCTGGCCTGGGTACCAGCGCAATATAGGTTATAGAGGTTTGTCCATGGAAGAAATACACTGGCTACTACGGTTAAGTTCGGTGTCGAATCTGTGCACGTGAACCCACGGTTATGGGCCGGTCATTCAATGTATATGTCAGACACCTTACGGGACACTGATTAAAAATACTACCTTTACATGTAGCTAATCCGTCGCCAAATAAGCGAAATTTGCTTAATTGACACATCAACTACTGAATGGTAACTATTGTAAGGTTTGCAAATTTGCAATATAATAGTGTAATATGCCTACATGTAGTACTTTAATGAAGGCATTTTGCAAAAATATTTCACATTCCACATATCTGCCACTAAGATGCCTTAACCACGGACCATGTGAAAAATACGCGTATTCAGACAGGAACTGATATGCCAAGTGAATTCTCAGCCAACTCAAAACGCATCAAGAATCGATTCTGACTGCTGATGTGACAGATAGGCAAGTCCAGGCTATGCCTTGCCTACGCTGAGCTTTAGGTACGGTACTTTTATTCAAGGGTGACCACATTATGGCCGCAAGATTTAACCCAGGAAAGCCTATTCCGCCAATAAACACCGATCCTGTATCCCTTCACGCGATTTGTTGTTCATATTTAAAAATGTAGGGTGTCAAAGGCACCCTGGTGGTGTTCAACTTAAATTTGCTATTTCTGGTATGACAATACTAGGGCTAGTTATTGCACGGACTCGCAAAACGGCCACTCCCACCAAACGACATGAATGAATAGCATTTTGGCGAGAAATCCATCACGGCGAAAACACGGTATAGTATAGGCTGGAGTTTTACGCCGGATCCAACAATCTATGTTTCACTTATACGACGACAGTCATCACTGTGTCCACAAAAACTTACCTTTACCTACGTCTGTGAGTATGCATGTATACTGTATCTTCCACAACAATATTTTTTCTCAATTTTGTTATTTCCAAATGCTAAAACAATGAAAACCCGGGGGGGGGGGGGGAGCATATTTCCTTTCGTGGGGATAGGACATGAGTGAATGTGTAGGCTAGAGTCCGAAAGCAATCTCGTAGCTTATTCCAACACTGATTTGTCGTTATTGTCGAAGTGAACTCACAAGTTGGCGCTATACAGGGTTCAACTCCACACCCTCAATTTTCTGCAGCCCACACAAAATACAAGAACAAGTTGAATTGTTTTTTTTTTGTTTGTCATGCAGAGATCCTTGTGAAAAATATGTACACAAAGAGCTCACCAAGTCTTTAGAACATATGTTCCTCTAATATTTTTTTCCAATACATATTTTATTAAAAAAAAAATAAGGTGATAGCAAAAAGCTGCCCACATCTTAAAAAGTACCCATACATCTACGCGTGGCGTGATGGTTTTTGTCCCTGGCTACTTTACAAACGGTAACCATCTAAAATATTTGCTCGGGTAGCCTATATAAGTGGAGCCTTTTTTGTTGAGCTTCCACCGAAATCTGAAACCAACAATCACACAGTGGAAAGAAAAAAAAATCCTCTGAGCAAATTCTCACAAGCACCGCCAAACCGTTAATGGCTTTTGTATAATCTGTCATGGATTTAATATAAATACTGGGGAAAACTTTCCCCTGAGTTATAATATACCTCGTAAAGAAAAACCGCATCATATTTGACAAACCATACAATATTGAGCAATACAAAGATCATGAGTATATCAAACATTTTCAACGAACAACTTGTTTTGGCAAGAAAGGGATGTTTTCTCTGAATCGAGGTGATATTTGGACAAGTTTATCCGGGTTAATGAGATTTTCAACAAGGCGCCGATGAAGGCATTAACAATACAAAAAAGCACGTTATGTTTCAACCAAGCTATAACAAGTAAAGGAGAATTAGTACTGGGTGAGGCAGTTGTTGTAAATTGTAGTTAATATTGGGGAAAGGTTGTTGTTGCAAACCGCTTGTCAGGTGCGTATCACCTGCTTCACTCCGGTACACACCGTCACACCGTGTTCCAAGCCCAAGCAGAGTATAGGAGTGAGCGTGTCATAGAGAAGGGTTAGTAGTAAACTGATAGAAAAGGATAGACAATCAAAAATAGTCGACAAACACCATCAGTTTATTTCACTCTGCTCTGTATATCATCAGTTACACACAGACCCCTGGAGGTTATGAAGTTATTGCCAGGATGCAGTTGGTGCCCAAGGAGAGCAGGAACCTTGTGGGGGGGTTGAGGATCGTATTCCCGTGCCCCCACCCGGCCTCCGCCCCGCTGTACTGCAAGTACAGTTCATGTAGTATGACAACAAACCAAAGAGTATAAGTATAACGAAGATACAAGGGACCTTTACCAACAAGTTTAAGCATCGACCCGTAACTTGAAACTGGTAGTTGCTTATTGGCGCATGGATATGCTTGGTCTTAACATTGGATAATTGTTAGGTTTTCAAATATTTTCCTTGTAAACCACAGATACACCAGGGCACGTCGCTTTTGTGCGAGCGTTGTCCATTTACAACCATGATATCCACTGAAGGGAACTACCATCAAGAAATGTCGAACAAGTCGGTAGAGAAAAACTTGTAAGTAATGGCCTCCATTAGTACAAACACTTCAACGAGATTCTCAACACGCATAAATACTCCAACAGTGTCCGGTGGGTCGTATTATGTGTATATAATATATATGTATATATAATATAGAACGTTAGTTCTGTTAGGTTATTATGCATGTGTTAACTAGTGATATGCAAAACTCTGATTAATCTAAATAGGTCAGTACCAAAATAATGCTCTCTGTATTCAAACGTACAAAAATACGCCAACGCGCTGCGGCCAAGCAGCATTATGTATTAATGGGGGAAGGTCATGCAGTTGTTAAGGCACTGTAAGGTTACCTCATTATCACCTCTACTGTGGAAGAAAAAAAAAGCAATGCATATCAAGGTCTGACCGTCACCCACACAAGGCTTAAGGAGTGGCCGAGACCCACAAATATCCATAAACTTGTCCAAAAATTATCAAGTTTTACACAAAATCAACAACAAAAAAAAAAAGGCAAAAAATTCAACAGCTTTCGCCGATATGCATATAGCTATGAGCATTGATATCTGGGTTCGTCTTCCATTCAACTCTTGGAAGACCGATATGGTAATTATTTAAATGAACTCTAACATGAATATCTATCTGATTATACATACGTATTTACAGTACAAACAGGACAAGTCTGCTGTCACAGAAGTTAGCCAGAAAATGGATGTGTACTCTGTGGAGATTTCGCAGGATAATATCAGCACTAACAGAAGATCACATTAACACATATCAAGAGACAGATCTTTTAATTAAGTTTTGCTAGATGGAAAAATTAACATCCGAAACAAGATGTCAAAAAAGTCACACACAGGTGTCCAAATCATCAGAATACACATACATTTTCGAGACAGGCAACATCGATGGTTAAGAATTCCAAGCACACTTCTCGCATAAGCCAATAACCCATACTGACACGGTCTTAAGCCAACCTTTAACGTTACTATCGTATCCAGTGGCAATAGTGTGGCACGACACAATTATCAACAGAGTTCCGCTACCAACACTAAAGTTTCAAGTGGCAATGGTAGACTCTCGAGTGCCAGTAAAACACCGGAACTGCCAGTGCTAAAAGAAACCTGGAACTGCCAATAATCATTTACTTGAAACCCTGACTAAGCACAGCGCCATGTAATACAATATACTGACCGACTAGCACTAGCAACGGTAGTGCATGCAAGTACAAAGGAGCAACTGTAATAGTGCCATGTTCAATCTCATGAATGATGCTCATGGAATAACTAGTACTGCCTCACTACAGGTCATTGTCCATGGACTGGTCTGTAGATAATGGTACCTACTCTACATCTATGTACACCTTATATGTATGCATGTGTTCATAAATCAACTGTATTTTACATGAATTCTTCTACATAAAAATTGATACAAACATGATTGTGATATGCAACAACTACAAAACTATACAAATAATGAATTATGTCTCTGGTTTCCACCGCTGGCCTCCCAGGAGACCAGCTATGGGCTCTGATGGGACAAAGTTAAGTGCGGTACCCTTACTAAGAAGGCTAGGGCAAACTGATCAGTACAAAGATACCCTTGCGAGTATTATTTGCGAAGTATGCACCAATGAATAGAAAACTTTACATGATAAACACAAACAATAATTGAGCATTATGCTTCGGAAAACTTAGGAAAATAAAAACCTTAAGAAGGTGGGATATGTCAAAAAAAAAAAATAGGTTTTAGTTTTCGATGGTTGGTTTTGGCTGGCTACGGGGAAAATAAGACAAAAGAAAACCCCCACTAAAAACAAACATACCCCACATCACAGATGGGTCCCACAGGTCAGTATACTACCATGTACCACTCAGTCCAGTATTACCAGTTTTGTACAGGGTTATAGGGCACTCAGTACATGTTATTCTAACAAGGCAAAAGCCTCACCCAAAACAGCCAGCCCAGAGACTCCCCCGATACAACAGAGGGGAGACAACTGGTTTTGTAACCTCATTATGACAAAAGCCGATGCTGCCTAATTTTGGCAAATTACTACAATTATTGTCTTGCAAAGGACATAAGTTATTTTGAAATTTAGCCGAAACATACAGAGCTGCTAGGTAAGTTATTAGTCAAAACAATAATATATGTCATCAAATTTTTAAGAAAAGAACCTACAGAGCCAGCCACAAGAAATCAAACAATACAATAGGTGGTCTGTAAATACACAGACCAGTTAATATGATAATACATGTAGACTATACATCATAACATGAATTAGTACAACATGTTAATTCTCTGCTTCATATATATAGATATATATGTGTATATAAAAACGAATACCGTGAGAGGAAAAAAAAGAAAGAACAAAACCAATAACAGGCACTTTTGTTGTGGATGTGAGCGACCCCCTGCCAAAATACCTATAGGCCCACAGTGGAGTTAGTTGGAGCCAGCTACTGATGAAGGCAATTCCTGGACAAAGGCATGGTTATTAGGAGAACGTTCCATCAAGACTGGGCGGGCATTCATTAGTGGCAGCGGTGCAGCAGTCATCGGGCCATCCACATGTTGTATGTTGTAATACTGAGGTACATGATGAGGAGCAGGACAAGGTTACGCAGACGTTGTAGTAGGTGCACAGCGGAGCCTCAAACCCACGGTTTTTGCTCCCATTGCCCGGCGGAGGTGACTGGGGAGATCTGAGTATTCGGGAGTATGTTAGTGGCCAGCTGATGTTAGGAGGAGACGAAAAAAAAAAATAAAAACAGAGGTTAGTTAATAATAAAATAATGCTACATACATGAAAAAGGCATACCATTATTATTAATTATTATTATTAAAACAAAAAATACTGTTTTAGCCATAATAAAAAAATTAATACCATTATTATGAAGACATTACTAAGTTTTCTTATTATGATTAAAGAGTGCACGTTAAACCAAGTCATGCAATGTAAGCCCATGCTACAAATATATGGACAAATAGACAAGGATTCAGTCCCCTGGTTAAAGTGACTCAAAAAGCTGCCTTGCTGTGAGTTACGAGGCCTACCAATTTCCTTACGAACACCAAAAGATAAAACACATATTAAGTTTGGAATCAGTAGAGAATGTCAACTCTGGTTGCACATCTTTAATCACAAAAATTGATTAGTAATGCCTATTAGTAACACATATAATATCACACCATGTACTAAGAAAAAGACCACCTACATGTAAACAGTTGTTTTTTTTTTTATTATTACACCTAATTTAAGCAGCAATATTTAGATTTGGTTAATGCCATTTCTGTAGGGGTTTTCTTACACTGCAAATAAAAAGCGTGGGTCTCAGAACCAAGTGAATTTCAATGGCCTCCGAAAACCAACCAAAAAAACTTTAAAAAGTGCTTTTAAAATTTTCTGTCATAATGACAATAAAAATATTTCCCTGATCAGTTCACTTTTTCTTACTTCCTACCACCAAGCCTTCTCAAATAAGCTTTTAGTGTTATTTTCTGCACGATAAATAATGCTCCTGCCAGGATAAGAATGATCATGCAAATGAAACCAGACAACTGTTTGGCGATTTTTTTAGCTTATTTTTATTCCTAAACAAATCAAATTTGTTGACAATTGCACATAACATTTTGAGACTTTCCACAAAATATAGCTGCAAATCATTCTCAACATTAACGGCTCATTCCATCTCTACAACATCTGGCGTCGTTTTTAAAAGAACAAAGCCTTATCACTACAATCAAGAATAATTCATTCATATAAATCTATAGTTTCCACATATATAATATATTTCATCTTAAATTTCAACATCTCACACAACCAATATCGATAAAATAAAATGGGTCTGTAAAAATAGGTTCAACAGTGTAAATGTAAATCGACTAAAAAGCGTAATGGAAGCTTGTAGTGAAAATTTGAGCTTTTCTTGCAGTAGCTCTTTACTTGCATCACACTCCCATTACCAATGCACTCGGGGAAATATTCCAATTCGTGACAAAAACAAGGCATTCGCTATGCGTAGAAAATTGTCTTTGAGAAATCTTTGAAATAAAAAGGCAATCATCTAAAACAAATACTGATTCAATTAACAACAATGAAACTAGTCATGAAAAAAAAAAATTAAGGCAATACCATACACCAACTGTATAAAAAACTTATGTAAGACGCGTATATATTTAAAATATAAATGATTGCCCTTAAAGCTCACCTATGCATAACCATCTATTTAAATGGGACTTTGTTTATGCGACGTGGTATGTGTATTTGGTACATATCTTGTCCTACTCTAAGCTAATTCCACTACAAAATTTCATTGTCATCACAAAATATATCTGCAAATTCACTTGCAAAGATTGAGCAAAGTTTCTGTCTCCTAAAGTCAACCGTCCGAGGACGCAAAAAACACCCATCCTCTACATCAATTGTTTACATCTCACTGTATAAAATGTTTTTGTCATCTGATGCACCCCCAAATACACGTAAGCTTCACAATACACATTAACTATCCTTAAATAGATGACTAATTAATATCTATATATATATATATATATATATATATATATCTAACATTTCATTACATTTATACATTTCTGCATAACACTGAAAAAAAGAAAACAAATTCAACAATAATTCAGTCAAGATACCAAAAATCAGAAGAAGTAACCTGGGAAATATGTACATTAAGTACATTTGAAAAACTAAATTTATCAACAAATTCCCTTTGGTTTTCTTCTTTTGATCTTCTAGGTATAATTTGCTCATAGCAGACTTTCCATTGCATATTATTTTTTGTCAGTTTGGGAAAACAGCATTCTTGACAGTTTGAAAAACTGCACATTTGAAGTTAATGAAGTATCTTCCTTGGGGAAAAAAAGTGTCGAAATGTTTGTTGCAAAGGAATGTCTGCCATGATAGAACACATGCCAAAATATTTGAGGTGAAAGTAAAGATGTAGAGACAGGCCAGAAAATATCTTTGAGAACTGAAAAACTGTGTGAAAAAGTGACCAGTACTTAAAGCGAAAAGTTCCAAAAAGCTGTCCCTGAAAGTGTTTGTATGCTACTGCTCAGAAGCAAACACCTTGGAACACTGACCACTGACTTTCCCAAAGTCCAAATGCAAAGGTATTTTCTAGCCGAGAAAAAACAGCTGAAAAGGCACAGCTGCTAGCTTTAATGATTAATGAAATGATAAACTTAACAGATATGGATTAGGACAGATTAGAAGACTAACCTCCCATAATAAAAGGTTATGGAAGAGTGGTTACCCTGGTGTAAGGGTGCTCTCTGACTCCAGCTAATGACCGCCGTAACTTAGGCACTCCACCTGCAACAGCCAAGGACTATGAGAACAAGGTCTAATACAACAGTGGAAGGCCATGAGAACAAGGTCTTACACAACAACTGGCAGGCAATGAGTATACATTGTGCAACAACAACACAGCTTGAAAGCCTGCAATCAGATGTAGTTGTGTTCACAGAAGACATTTGGATAACTATTCAGTTAAACCCTGAATCAGGAATTTATTTTTTTTGGCTTAAATCTATTTGTCTTATGCAAAAATACTGCATTTAGATAGCAGCTGTAAGACATATGGATGAAATAACGTTGCAATTAACATGGTTTCCCAAAAAGTAAAATAACTCTTTTAAACCAATATAACATGCCTATTATTGACAGTTCAAGCAAAAGTTCCGATCAACTCTTCACAAAACATTTTGTGAACAAGCAAGCTTTCACTACATCGGCGTGCAGGGTGTCTCACGCTGTGAATGAGGGTACTAGCTCTCCAGTTTAAAAACCTACACTGATGTAAAAACTGAAAATAATCTGGGTAGTCAGATTGTTAACATCTTATTCCATTGCACAAAACGTGTGTGTGTGTGTGTGTGTGTGTGTGTGTGTGTGTGCACATGTCTGTATTACGATGTAGTTACATATATAAATGTACATGTATATACCTGTATAGCATGTAAGTGGTACCTTTGCTGAACTACAACAATAAAACCCTTCTTATACAACGTACATGTATATCAGTGTTGTACAGCACCATAATTTACAGATGCGGGTCTTTCCGCTTTATCAAATTTTCATAGAAGTGAAGATATAAACTACATGTACCAGTATCTACTGGTAAATCTGCCATGATTGATTGCACTGTACATATTAGAATTTTCACACACTAGAAAGCACTGTTTTAACTGTTGAGAACTACATGAACAAAGACTCCTCTAATCCCTGATACAGTTCTACATTATGTCACAAGAGTTTTGCTATATTCTGTCTACTTTAATTGCAAATAACAATTTGGCACGGTTTATTGCCTAGTATCTGTTACCTTGATAAGGAAGAAATGTTGGAATGGCACTCCTAGGCACTACAAAAGTGGAATGTCTGTCCAGATTAATTAGTGGTTAATGGTTATTTTACCGTGCTTAGCACAGTTCAATCAACTGATCAGATTTACACCAAAAATTTTATCAGATATTAGTATACCACAAATCTGAAAGTACATCTTGGAGGGCTCTTTCAACATTTAACACAAATAAATGCATCGTGGCAGTATCTTATATTTTTAACCTGCATTATCAGGTTTGTTTAGATACATTACATTTTTTCTGTGGGAACAGTTCAAGTTACAATTGTAACAAAGTAACAGCTTGAACTGCTTGGTTACACATGTTAACAGGTGTTTAAAGGTTTTTGGTTACTTTATTGCAAGTTTAGAGGTTTAAAACCAAGAGTTAGTGACAAACCCTAGATTGTATGCATGCGTAGAAATAGTGCTGACATGTCTAAAATAATGAGATGTATAATGTGGGTAATGGACCATATGCACAGGAAAACAAACAAGCAACATAGTTACGTATAATAGACATTAATAAAACACCGACCTTCAGGTCTAGTTTAAGCCTTATTGTTATTATAAGTCTAATAATACTGTCGTGACAACAATGAGTTAACCGTAGTTCAGTCAATAGGTGACCATCACCAAGCCAGTGTCATTTTTGTTTTTTGCTTAAAACACCGAGGGTGATCAGATATTAGACAAATGCAACGAACATGTCCACAGGGAACAGAGCTAGGAAAGAGACGGCAACTCGACGGGTTATTGTGAGATCAGCCCGGTGAAACTACACCAAGATAATCACCTTCTTTGTCTTAATTAAAAAAATCACCTGTGAAGACTTGTGCTATCTCACTCCTGTGACAAATAGAAAGTACCAATGACAGTGCTGAGAATCAACACTCCCAAACATTACAACAATACGTTGCACTTTACAGTTACGTCCTATCTGGCCTCCATGAACTGCTACATACTTTATATTCTGTATTTCACCTGAAGTTTAGCACCTTTCAAGCAACATTTTGCTCGATTCTGATTGATTCATCCAATTTCTAGGGCTTGAAGTTTCTTGGGAAGTTTGATTTTTCTTGTCAGAAAAATTTAGATTTTCATTTCATTTTAAGGCCTTTATGTGATCCTGAAAGTGCATTTTGCATACCAATTTTAGGTGAAATAAAGAATATATACCCACTTTCTGTGAGTGAAGATTCTTTTTTTAACAAAATGATATGGGTCTGGCCACCTGATAAATCTTCCCCTGCTTACTCCAGCAATAATAAGAGTGACGCGCAAAAGTTCAATTTCCACCAGATAGCAGTGTTCAGATTTGGATCAGTTTTTAAGCTAATAGCATTATCTTTAAAGTTTGTTGGCCTTGCTACCAGTTTCAAATGCTCACCTTTTTGGCTATTGTTTTACTAATACATCTTGTTTCTTACTACTGTTTGATAATGTCATGGTTGGCAAGAGCAATGTGTAATACTCAATACATTTATTAATACAATGTGTTCTCTTTTCAATCCTCAATGTTTGACATAAAGGGACAATTTACTAAAAAAAAAACAAAAAAAAAACAAACAAAAAAAAACAAATCCATACATGCATACCATGTAAAATTCTAACTACACATTAAGTTTCACATCACAGCCAGTATATGTCCCACGGGCACAGTTTAAACTTGCACAAGAGCCTGGACCAATGTGACTTAGGCAGAGAGCCAGACCCCTTCTTTATGGCTATGTAAATGGTTATGTATCGTGGGGTCCATGTGGCCCCCGTGTCCGTTGTGCTGTTGGTCTAGGTTATGGGGGTCAGCAGCGGTGCCATTTTGGGCCATATGGTGGTGGTGATGAACCATGAAAACAGACATACCAGCAGCAGCTTGATCGAGGGTGGGGTACTCCAGGAGAGTGGTGGCCGCAGGCGAGGTGAACGCCGCATACGGGTACTCAAATGGATTGGTATATATCAACCCAGCAGCGGCTTCCGAAGGGGAGACTAGCGGTGGTGGACCTCCACTCAGAATTCCCCCATGTTGAGGTGTTGCCGTGGGTATTCGTGGGGTCAGGATGATCGGGTGCCCCGCTGGCGTTGGTGAGCGCATCTGTGGAATGGTCATTGCATGAGCAGGAATCATTCGAGGCGATTCTGTGGAAGAGAAAGGCAGCAGATCATCAACACAGTATCACACAGATAACGCGTCTTTACTCAGAGAAGGTCACGCTATTAACATGCGTTAACTTTTATGCTCCATAAAATGTGTGCTTAAAAAAGTTTTAAACATATTTACGCCTTTTAATTCCCTTTGAAAACGTTTACTTTCACACGATGGCAGGGTTGAGAATATATCAATGTTAATGTTTATGAAACAAGTTCAGTATTCTGTCACAAAATTTCATTTACAGGTGATTCAATTCATGAATAAAGAATCAACAAGAAAAAGTTACCAACAAAATGAAATCTTCAGCAAACTGGCCAATTTTTCAAAATTATAAACTTTTGTTGAATCTCTGGCTTAAATTTTTAAAATAATTTTAATTGTTGTCCTCTCCAAAATAGATTAAGATATATGTACTTTATCCATGTGGGTAAAGTGAACATTATGACATCAAATTGGTCATATTATGGCTGAACACAGTTTACTTTGAAATATAAAGTGTCTGTCAACTTCTACAGACCTTTTTTTTTTTTTAAATTAGAAACGGGCAAACCTCACTTCAGTTGCAGATTAACTTAAAGTGAACACCTATATATAATACTAGGAGAGCATTTCTGTTACATGTATTATGTATTATGTGTAACTGTGCAAGCAACCCAGCTTACCTGGTGAAATGTCACAGCTCGAACTGCTGACCGAGTCAGCACACAATCCGAGTATGTGAGCATGGCAACAATTAGAAAGTAGTACACAATGAACAGTGAGCATTAAATCAATGGCATCCTCAGGTAGGAGGAAACTTGTGGTCAATTTGCAGCAAAAAATCCTCCAATATTTCTATCAAACGATCTCACAACACACAGAAATTCAAAGCTAAGATACTTAGATCCATAGGAAACTGGAAAAGCACATGAAATTTTACAAGACTTCATTTGAAAAGTTGCTTCTTACAAGCTGATGGATGGAAATTATGATCAAATAAAGAAATATCTTCTAGAATAATTACTGCAAATACAACAGAGTAAAAAAAAACACAGCAAAACCATCAAAAAGTCACAAGTTCAAAATATTTTTGTTAATCGTAAAAAAAGAAATAAGTAAATGTAATTTGGAGCTTGAAAGGATGCGATTTTCGAGTTATTTGATGATTCTGCTGTGTACGAGGATTCAAATCATGAAAATGTTGCATAAATTAGCTGTGTTAGTAAGAATATACACAAATGTATTATTATTATATAGCAAGATAATACCTGTAAAAAGTTGATTATACACGGTGAATAGTTAACAAGACTAAATATAAAAGACATCTGTAGATGAGTATCCAGCGTGTGAATGGTGACACATGATCTGTCACAGTGACGATTATATAACCAGCTGCCATGATCACACTGCGGCCATGCGAGGGGAGGACACAACTGAAACGCTAAGGTTATGGATACAAATACATACAAGGGTAAGGCACCTACAAACCCAAATAAATACAGCCAAAAATAATGATAAGACTGCAAAGTGTGGGTATATTCAACCAGAAAGACAGAGACAAGGGCTAGAGAAATTTACACAAGAACCATGACAGGGGAGAGGATGGATAATAAAACACCAGCCCGTGATGGGGGTAAACAAGGCGGAAATAGACTTGATGTCTGATGAAACAAAAGCACACAAATGAATACCTGTGAAAGTTCAAACACTTCCTAAACCAGATAACTGTGAGCAAAAAGTAGCTAAAGAGAAGAAAAAGAATTATCGGCGAAAAGACGGGATTCCATCTATGAGCATTGTAAATCTGTTCTAGTGTAAGTCTAAGATTGTGGAGTAAGAGAACCCATCTAAGATTGTGGAGTAAGAGAACCCATCTAAGATTGTGGAATAAGAGAACCCATCTAAGCTACGTCAATGCCAGTGATGTTTATTAAACAGCATGTGGTTGTAAATTATGTCCAATGAACAAAGCCAATGAAAAACTGAGCTATGAAAAAAGAATAACTTACATAGGAAAGAAATGAAAGCATGAATAAACAAGAATGGAAGTGTCAGAAACAACAGCATGCAGCATGCAAGTCTCTTGCTAACATCAACAGCACTGGCCACAGCTCAAACTCCATGTCCAGTCAGCAGACCCACAGGCCACAGCACAACCTATCAAGACCCCAGGGGCAGGCTAACTGAACGCAGCAACTTACGATTCGTTGTGGTGGGGGGCGTTGAAGTGGTGGACGCTTTTGTGTCACGGTATGTACCGTTTATGATAGCTAGCTCCATAAGCTGACGCTTCTTTAAATCGTCCTCCCCTTCAGGCTGCAAGAAAGCATTATACACAAAAAGGTTAGTACATTTCAAGGTAGAGGAGCGAGAGAAAAACCCTTCCGAGGTTCGAAACACTTACGAAAAGCATGAAAAGCTGCTGGTTGAAGCATTGGCTGAACTTTGCCATCCCTGTAGGTTCCATTAAGAATTGCTAACTCCATCAACTGTTGCTTCTTCAAATTATCTTCCCCTTCAGCCTGTAATGAACACATTCATTTAAATGAAAATGGTTTCACTTGTCTAATAAACTTGACCAAAACAGGGGTGCCCTGACAGCCAACTGAAGGCAATCCTGCAGACTGCATACTTTCCTCACATGAATACAAGTATACCATAACGCCCACTGGTTTTTCAGTGATCAATGATCCAAATGAGCGCTCACTGTAAATATCTTCAAGTAAATTAAAACAATACTTTCAAATTTCAATTGAAAAGCTAACAAAGGTCAATCCTATTCTTTAGTTTGTATCACTTGGATTTATTTGAAAAAAAAAAACAAATAATAGCCCTGTATATCAAAACACCTGTTGCACTAGACGCAAGGTAATGAGATACCTAAGAATCTAATGTTCTACCAAAACATGCCCCGATCACAACAAATTAATGACACTAATATCCCAATGTGACCATATACTCAATAGCAGGATCAAAAGGTTCCCTAGCTGGATATCCCCTGAGCACACCTAAAGCTAGGAGTTCACCATTGGCTGACAGTGGGCCATAAAACCTGTGAATAGCACTGAAACTAGAGGACAAGATTAGGCCTGAGTAAGGAAGACTATCTGAGTAGAACAAGTGCAGAACAATGGCTTGAGTATCTTCAAATCTAAAGAGCGTAAGCCAAAACGGGACTACCTGTACATTTCCACACAAGCTCTCCTCCATATATGTACCTATAGGGTTGTACAGTCAGTCTTACGCAAAAAAACTACCTACATCAATTCAACATCAGTCAGGTACAGATTACTGAACACTGAGGAAGCAAAAATCGCAACAAAATCTGCAGGTTTACGAATATGGCTCCTTGATGAGCAGCAAAATGTTAAAATAGTTAAAAGAAACTACACATATCTGGCACCATGGTTTTTATCTCGGATTTTTACTCATTAGGAAATCTGCAAAAACTCTTCATAACTGGACAACTTGCATATAAATGCAGAGGGAACCAATGGGACATATCTGAGTATATAAGACAAATTCTAACAATGCTTCAGACATATTTACAATGTTCACAACAGTCGGAATTTGGTGGAGTCTGTAGCTATATCCCCAATACTTACAGCTGGTACCAGTAACTTTTTGATTTCTTCCAGGGCTTTCTGTAATTTCACCTCTGCCCTATTGCGCGTGTCCTCCACTGTGATCAATACATGCAGTTCTTCATTCAAATGCCCCCAGTTAGGTTTGTCACGGTTTAGTTCCTCCTGTAAAACACACATGCACCAAAAGGAGGTTCAGAGGAGTCCAGACAACCAACTTGCACATCACACATTAAGCTTGGTATACACCAAAGCTTAAGGTCCAACTTAACTGAACTCAATCCAACAGCTGACTTTGGTTGTAAGCCCTCATTAATGTGAAATGACGCAACTCAAGTGGAGTTCTACTCCAGCTGTTATGTGTGTGCCAGTTCAATTCAAAGATGTATGGTCATCAGCATCTGACTTATTTGTTTGATTGGTGTTTAACACCGTGCTCAAGAATATTTCACTTTTATGGCACGGGCCAGCATTAAGGTGGGAGGAAACTGGGCAAACCCACAACCATCCACAGGTTGCGGGCTGATCTCACATACTGCTCTAGAGGAAGCCAGCGCGAGCTGGATTTTAACCCACAACAACTGCATTTGTGAGAGGCTCCTGTGTGGTTGCGTTGCGCTGTGCTGGCGTGCCAACCCGATCGGCCACATTTGCCCGCCATCAGAGTCTGAGACCAACTCCGTATGACCAGATGAGTTGGGTTGAGGTGTCTAGTCTTAATGTGTATGCCAGGCTTAACGTGGATCAAAATCATCACGCAGAATACTGGTTCTCATATCAAGGTTCCCATGAACAAATAACGCAAAATTGTAACTATTTCATGATCAGGATTAAAGAATAATTTAAGAGTATGCAACATCTACATGTATCAAGTTCCCATCAGGGTAGACAACTCTTTACCTTCTTCTTGTCTCTCATTGAGCCTTTCCCTCTAACCATAACTTTACAACCAGTGTAGTGTTCCAAGTCTTTAGCTGTCATGCCACGAGGACCCAATATTCGTCCGACAAAATTAAACTGCAAGAAAAAAATCAAGATGCATATTAATCGACATACTATCTGGATACCATAGACATGTCTTATCCAATTCATATGCCCTAAACATATACAAAGCGGCTAAACAACACGGATTACATTACATTAAGATACAGGGGCACATATACATGTGCACGTAAGCGCAGCCACCTGGGCTATGATGCGGAACCTAATACATCTAAATGTATGATAAAAAAAGCAGCAGTACCATATGTGTACTGTCAGAATAGCCCAAATGGAATAGCACATATACTTCCTAGTGTTAACGGTTAACAGGTTTGAGTGATGAAGCCGGAAATACATGTATAAAAACATTACAGTACTTAAAGAATCAAGTAGAACAAGATGTCTGGACTAAATATATTTAGGTAAATGTTAGACCAAAATGTTTAAATAAAATTTCAGACAAAAGCATAATACATATGTAGATGCCTCAAAAACTTTTCTTCCTACATGCTTTTCACTGACAGTCAAAAGTAGTGTTCAGATAACAAATTCGACCAGGAGGAATTTAGTCTACATCAATTTTACTGTAACAAATAATGCAGCCATACACAATATTTGCTCAAATATTACACACTATTTGCAGATGTCATTTTTAGCATTATGTAACACATCCCCACTATATACCCTATCCCCACATTTCACACTGAAGTACACAAACAGACCCAACTGTGTGACTGGAGGTAGGCACAACTTGTCTTCAACGTATAACGATACAATTTCCCTTAAAACTGGCAGCATGCCAGACACGTATAGTATGGAAGTTTGTTGGATCCATCATTGTCATCACTGAATACCAGAACAAAGTTAAAACCTGAACCAAAGGGAGAGGCATCTCCCAGCTTCCAGATCCCTTGTTTTTGTTCTAATTATTTCAAAATGAGAAGTAAGCGGGGCTGCCCAGCTGACAGCTCTTACACTAATCAGAGGAGACGGTTTGGAGATTCTGGCCAAGATTACTTCTCTGCGTGGGAAGCCCCAGGTTCATTATCCCATCCCTTAATACTAGAACTGCAGTGCTCGATGGGGTAAAGTAACCGCTGCCTAAGAGAAGATCCACAGTTATGTGGCATACACACTATCCACAGGTACTACTTGTCATGGCGAAGTTAAAACTCCACAGCTGGCCTGACGGGTTGAAATCGTAACAAATTTGTCTGTAGGTGACTACAACCCCGCTTCCAGACCATACATCCTAGAGACTGGAAGGACATACATCAGGAGAGCATGGGTAATCCAGATGGTGGTGGCAAGTTTTAAACAGTTTCAGCAATGGCATAATGCTGATTGCACATGGTGCAACATTCCAGCTTCAATGGTTAGGATCGTATCCGTTTCTGGTTAACTTTTACCCTTGAGCCGTGTTCCAGAGCACAAACTGCTTCCTGAAGACAGACAAGGGTTTCCTGACAGCACAGCCTACACTTTATGGGTATCCAACAGCTCCTTTGTCTCTTGAAACTTTCATCAAGTGGCTGGGTGGTTGTTTACACAGACATTAATATCGTTGTAATCACTCTTCAGGGAGGCCATTTTGACAATGTGTTGATACCACATAGTGCTTTGGCTACACAAAACATGTACATCAAAAGGTCAGACGCCCCTAACCCCCGTTTCTGCGCCGCTCACTCCAATGCTCAACATTCGGCTTTCTCATTATGCTCACATCAAATCTTCACATTTCAACAACAGGTACATCATCCACTTTGTGTACAGTACGGTTCACACAGTCCAGGAACAACAGGAAAATGTTTTCAGAAGCCATTCATTTATTCAATCTCCAATGTGAAAACTTTGAATGAAGTGAAGAAAAAAAAATTCCCTATGCAATTGTATTAATAACCGATATTATAAGTTATAATAATTTAACAGAACCAAAACATTTAGCACTTAACAGGAGATATATTCCAGGAAACTTCAGTCTGGTCCTCGACATACCGTATCGCACCCAAATGTTTCCAGGTTTTACACCTCTTCAACGGATCTTGTATCTCGAAAGTCATGAAATCTCTGGGTCTAAACCCCTTCAACTATCCTGGTAACAGGACACTCCTCATTGGATACACTTGTTCATATATACATTTATGTACACAGTGTTACGCCAGCGGTGACTCATTTTCCAAACCCTGAACTCCACGGTTCCACCATTACGTGTTGATATTCAGAGAGAAAAGCGGGCCAGAGTACAAAGCAGGTGTTCACATCTCCATTTACCGGCCAAATGCCAACACATCCAAGTGTATCAATGTTAAGACAGTAGAGATCCTGTCAGATACAGGTTTGCCCATTCCAAAAACAGAAACCGAGCAAAAAAAATGTTTAAAAACAGAAACAAGGAAAAGGTTTGTAAAAAAGGTATCAAGCCTCCAAAATTCCAGAAAAGAACTTCTTTCTTGGATTTAAGAATTAATTACTTCGAAGCTAAAGCAGTCTCATACTTAAATGTAGCTGTACTTACATCAGGAAATTCTTTCACAGGAACGAAGACTTTTTCTGACAGGGTTATCGTGGGTCCTACTGGGTCTGGTAAACTTAACAAGGGTCGATCAGAGCCTTTGTTGTGAAATAGTGTGATGCGTACTCTGTTGATTTCTGAAAGCAAATAAAAGTGATCAGTCACATTTTTGTTTACTTCACTGTTGTAATGCCACACTCCTTACCTCACTTATATAAATACAATGGCACTTTCACACATAGGAAGTGATCTTTAGCATTATTGCTACTGATAAAAATTTCCTGTGGAAGGCTGCGACTGAACCCCATACCTTGTGTTCCTGCTCAAGCAATCATGTATTCCTTTTTTACAAATACATTAGTATTATTTTCCTGGCCAAAATCATTAAGAATAAATTTATCTGCATTCTTCTGAATAAAAAAACAAAAAAACAAAACAGAAAACTGACATCCATTCCATGTTATTGTAACACAACATTCACAGCTTCTGCAGCGCAATCAAGTAATAAGTAAAAACAATATACTGTACATCAGAAACTTATTCATTTCGGTAGGTGAAAAAAACAAAAAACAAAAACACATCAATGGTATCACCATGTTTAACATGCAAATGCATGTATAAGAATGAATGCTCACACCATATGTGAAAACCATAAACTGAAAGCCAACTGCCCAGCAGGCACACAGGGTAGGATGTTGGGCTGGGTGTAAAATGGGTACAGGGTCCTGTTACACAGGTACAGTGCTAACAAGAGTGCTGTATTCCAGCACATGGCCAAGGGACCAGCTTCCCTACATGTATCTTGGCCCTCCCCTTCTTAACCCCTACTGGTCCAAGGAAAGTCCTTGCCCATCAGGGAGCAGCCTCTCTTCTGCACCCCCCCCCCCCCACACACACACACCCACCCTGTTAACCCCAAATGGTCCTTGGCTTACCCATCAGGGAAAATTTTCTTGCCCCCCTCTCAGTGGGAGTCTTCACAAGGACAAGGTACAAAGCCTGCATCCAGTTTTCTCAGATCAAGATTAAGCACATGTAACTTCCTGAGCTCTGGGCACTTCTCTTTACCAACCATCAACACTGATTACCACCCAATGACTTGTGTGTGTACATGTACACTCATGACCACCTGCAAGATTTTCCTACACAGAGATCGCTCAGGGATTTCATAATGGCCATGTACACATAATAAGCCGCAGAAGGCAGTCTACTGCAGTACTGAACCCACTTAACGCGAATACTGTGCACAAGTAACTGCATGGTAGTAACATATAACTATATAATTGATAATTTCACCTGGTTACTCATTAGTCAGTTTTTAAGGAAACCAGGTTACCCAATGTACATGTGTATATGCCCCAATATGAATTCAGATAATACAAGAAAGAACTGAAAACAGAAAACAGAAAATTAAGATTTTTTTAAACTGTAACACAGACAAATACATATTGAGCTATATTTAAAAAAAAAGAAAAAAAAAGATTTGAAACCCTGAACTTCATTATCTATGTGGTAAATTAGTAAAAACTCATTCATGTTATCTCTACATAAAGAAAAAAGGTTGATGATTTAAACAAAACCAGGTGGATGTTAATGAAAAATTCTTCATAAAAAATTGCTTCAATGCTATTTTTAACATTATTTCAGTCCTATCACAAAAGTTCCTTGCAAACAGGCTGGTCCAAATGGCAACATATTTACAGTGCTGCATCAGTTAAAACAGGATGAAGGACGTATGAAAATTATATAATATCACTGTATTAAAAACTGTTATTTTCATATTTATTTGGTTGGGGTTTAACACCCTGTTCAACAATATTTCACTTGTACCTCCATGATGGTGGCGAGCATAGAGACTGGAGGAATACATGGGAAGAAACCCCACAACCATTAGCAGGATGCTGGTAGAAATTTCCACATGACTTTTTTTATGAAGTGCAAATCAAATGTACATGTTCAATAATAAATACTGAAGAATTTAACTTTTCCTATTGCCGTCAGCAAATGTTTACATTCTGTTCAGAAGTGGAGCATGAATTCTGTGTTCATGACGAATTCAATAATAAACTGACAGACAAAAGAAAATTGAGAAAAAAAAAAAAAAAAAAAGAACTCCGTGAGTTAAATTTAACCAGCCTTTTCAGCAAATTATTACCAAACTATTGTAGAAAACACTGTACCAAGCATATTCCCATGTGCGGCAAGCGTCATATACGCCCACACGAATTTGTTCATGTGATGACAAGATGGAATGGCTATTTTTCTACCCCTGCTCTGTTTTCTTGAAAAATGATTTGAGGGCTGCTTTGTATGTTCTTACTCAAGGCTTTCAATATCTAAAGTCATTAGTCTTTTCAATATATTAAACTTCAGCAAAATAAATTGATTTGAAGTCTTTGTAAAGTTTCTTTTGGCTGTCAGTTTATACGTTTAATATAACCAATATCTTTATACTATCTTACATGTCTTAAGAATCAAAAACCAAACATGTTATGTGCGCATCATATGTACATCAAATGGCTGAAGCAGTGACTACAGAAAGGAATTTCAGAAAATTTTAATTTTCCATGGATAATGGATTTATTAACTTTTCAGAAAACTGGCTGTCCTGCTAATATGTTGGCATCTAGCCTGAAATCTGAAGAGTGAAACACATACTGTGCTTCTGTATCAGAAATACATGTACCAAGCACCAAATTGTGAAGAATACCTACCTTTGCCAGGTCCACTGCAGACTGAACATCTCTTCCAAATTACCTGCAGCTTTAGCAGCTTCTAACTATACGTATTTAGTTGCCCTGCATATTCACAGTGCATCTACAGCATTCCTCTCAACCAGCAAAGTTCCTCTGTTGGTACAAAACCTTGTCAACCGTTCTCAAAATTTACCCTACAGGCCTCACCCCCACCACTTAATTCTGTCAAACAAGACCGAAGAGAAGTGTTTGAAGGGAGGGATTGAACAATGTTAACACAACGCATGTGCTCATAAGCAAATACAATGAAAGTGTGCACAGGAAGTACTAAAAACACAACATACTGTTAAAGAATGGGACTAATTGGGATAAAACATGCTAATTATGATGCTACTGATGCAGGCAATACCAACGTTAAGACATCCTTACAATGGGTTACACAATGGGTATGATCAGGATAGTTGTAAATTCAAAAGAGACGACCATTGCACAATTTTTTTTTAAAGGGTTCAGGGTCCCATTTAACGAAGCAGTATAGGTCTTTGCATGGCGTAATGTCTATGATAAAGCATAGAGAAGACACAGGTCACTCACCATGCTAAATGTGCTTACTGCAAATGCTTTGTAAAATGAGACTCTCGTGGATATTTCATTTGCAAAATGTACAAAAACTGTAAGAGGTTGTATGCAAAACATAAGTCTGTTCTTTTGCATACAAGAACTACTGTATGAGATTGTATGCCAGGCATACATTTGTTCTTTTTGTGCAAGAGTCTTTTCCTGTACCCAATCATTAAATTACATTACACTAAAAGTACACTTGTAGCGCAAACCATATTGCCACAACTGAGCAGAAAATCACAGCCAGGTGCAAAGAGTACATTTGATGGTAGACATTTTAAACACAGTATTGTTTTCCACATGATCCATGCCCAGAAATATGTGAAATGGGATTTATCAGCTTAAATTTATGTAAATGCAGTGATTTGATTACAACCGGTTAGATGAACATGATTGTTGTTACAATGATGGCGAAACATGCAGCCATGTATCAATAGCAGGATTCACGCAACATTAACAGCATCTTCCTCATTTTTATTTTGTGGAAGATCTACATGTACTTATAAGGGATACAATATAACGATTATCTTGATCAGCAGGTTCTATCTACATATGCCAAAACTACTCTACTTATGACATCAAAAGGTTGATGTAACCATGTGTGTTTAATGTTTGGAGGTTCATGAAATTGTTCTGTTGTTTTTGTTTTATTACATTTCATACAAGGATGCAAAAATGAAGTTATACATCTACTGTATCTGCCAGCTTTGAACACTATTAATAAAATGCCCATATACAGTATAATGCTCCCAGAACAATGTGCCCTCGGCAATAGACCAACCAAAACCCATCTGACTGGTATCTTGCTTCCCCAACTGTACACAAGCACATGTATGTAAATTATAACTAATTTTTTTTACTGAAGTTCTTATCACCTGCTATCTTAATTTGTAGCCATTAGAACAGCTTATGTATTTAAACTTTCACAAAGAGGTACGTTTCCTCTCCATTATACAACTTTAATTAGTGGACATGTACGCAGCAAATGATTTAACCCTTTAACTTGTCTAAGCAAACATACATGGCAGAAGTCCCGGTAGGTAACCTGTACGTATGTACATCTGGTGTTTGACGATAACTGAACTGAAGTTTGTCATTTCCTTTGTACTGTTACAGGAATTTCCGGTTTACTCAAGTACTGTTGTAACCTCCTGCTCCACAGTTCATGTTTACACAGAAGATTAGCTTCAACATACATTTAATTCTCCACTAAGTACTCCGTTCTAACATTCTTTAATAGCCTTGTGTATACATCATTTACTGGTCTATCATACATGTAATGTTTTTTTTTTAAAATGTAGATAAGGTAGATAAGGTTGTACATAGATTAACTGGCATATTGTGCAATAAAGTAAATTCCATCCACCAACAGCTTTGATTACCTCCCTTTAACCAGGAAACCATTCCAATGCTATCACAAGACCAAAAGGTACACTGTCGTTTATGTTTTTTTTTCTAAGATGCATGTACTGTGGAGACCACTTTTTGGGGGATTTTAAGTATCACACCTTCTTGGTTTGACAAACTAGTATTTGGGAATTTCATGAATCTAAAGCACATAATCCAGCAAGCAGTTCAATTCTACTGAGGTACATGTACATACATCAGAGCAAAAGAGAACTAACAACTCTGGCTGTTATGAAGCACACAACGTCTTGCTCCTCCTCCATCGACTGGGTAACTGCAGCCATGGGCTGTCAATTTGGTGTGTGCAGAATATGTTAACAAAGTCTGGCCTGGGTATAGTGTGTCCCACCAGCAATGGGCTGAAGATAAGGAGAGCCTTGGTCGGCACATCTGTTTCCTATGAGCTCTAATTGCAACTGTAAACTGTGGGTAGGTAATCCATACCAGTCTCAGCTGACAAAACACTCCTTTTCACCATTTATCTAATTTTGCTGAGCTGATAAAGCAGAAGCAGCAGGAACAAAGAGGCTCCTGACTTGAGTATACTGACAAAGAGAATCTTCCAAGTATGCAGGATATAAAAAATAACCCAATCAGGCTGTGCTAATCAATGATTTAAATTCGGGCGACACTCTAGTATATATGCGTGTAATATTTAATTCACCCACTTCCACTTTTATGCAAATACATGTATGTGATGCGTTTTGATTTAACATACCGCTATATTGTTTTAACTTGGATGAAGTAGACATGCCAACATGCCAATAAGATAAGTTACACTGCAAGATATACAACATTACATAGTTATTCATATTTACTGGATATGATTTTGCTGGCTTGGAAAGAACTTCAAAACACAGTCAATCCAGCAAGTGTAAATTATGCAGACTTTCTATGTTACATGTATAAATTTACTTGCAAAGTTGGTATATCGCAACATTTAGCTTGTACCTACAGTGTAACGTGATGGGTTTAGATGCCCCGCAAAGGATCTGTAAGGCTTCTTACATGTATCTGCATGTTGCCAAGCAAAGATGCCCCAAAATTTTACCACTGCTTTTACAATTTGATGCTTTATTAAAACTCACTGAGCTATAAATATTGGGGGGTATTATATTTGCAACGTTGATGTTACCTAACAAAGATGCAAAAACTTATATTCTCAGTGGTACATGTACACTTTATGCTCTTTCAAAATTATGTGGGCCATGAAGTTTTTAGCGGTTCAGATACTCTACATGTATCCAGCTGGTTTGCATAAAAGTAGGTGGGGCAAATCCTTGCTTGCATTCATAAAGCCATCCCTACAGGTAGCCAGATGAACTAGCTCCAGTTGGCTGCACACTGCAGGGAATTCAAGGCAGCCCTGGTCCTGTCTCCACCTCATGGTCACCATATCCCCCCTGGGGTACAGTTTTTTATTCCACGCTGCTGGGAAAGCTGAGTGCCTCAAGGTTATGTTACAGCCAGACAAAGACAACAAGGCTGAAATCCAGAAGGACTTTTAGAAAAGGATCTATTCAGCTAGTATATATGCAAAGCTTGACTGGCTCCTCTAATCGCTGGGAACATAACCCATTTCACATGTAGTAATCCTTAAGCTGGTACAAGTTTATATGACAAAGAGGCTTATGCTTATAATTCCACAGTGGGAGGGGGAATAAGTACTACACCAGTAACACTAGTCACTATGCTGAATGTAGTTTAAAACTGTTCAAGTTCCATTACACAGTACATGTAGGTTTAGGAACTCAGCCCTCTGCTGTATGTACATGTATTTGATAACTGTCACTTAAGTTAAAAAAATGTAAAAGTATTAGCGTTCTTAACGGTGACTGCAGTGTTACGGTACTTTGCGTATAAAAGAGCACTAAAATTTAGACAGCTATAATACTTGCAATTGCACATGTACAGGTAAACCAACTTGGCAGAAATGAAACACATATCAAAGTACACATTCAAACCTCTTTATCGTGTGACAAAGTTAGAATTAAAAGCACACTATTTTCAAATCATTAATCTGCAAGTTTATGGTGCTTAAACAGATAGAATCATTGAGCCATTCTGCAGGCAAATGTCTCACAAAAGGCGTTGCCAATGGAAGTAAGCAACACAAATTATTTCAAAAACAATTAATGGGCAGACTGCATATAACT